>NC_068362.1:87396698-87436698 GCF_020536995.1 Dreissena polymorpha
GATACCTCTATTGAACACCGTGTCTACTGTTATATTGTTTCACTCATTAATTTTGGTCTAAGTGCGGTCTTCACCTGACGTTCAATTAGCTTGTACACACTGATTCATTTTCAAAAGAGGACCATGGGTCCTACCCTTCGTTTTACCCGGAACCTTTGAGTAAATGCGACTGAGAAATTATATGAACATATGTTTTGTTATATTGGGAAAACATGTAACTTCTAAAGCATTTAAAGGTTTAAATAAAGCCATATAAGAATACAATCCCGTCCGTTGTAGCCATGTTTTAAACGGACCGGCACCATTCAGAAACTTGGCCGAAAAATGTCTGATCATATTTCATGAAAATTGGATACAAAATTTTACTTCCTACGGTTTTACAAGCTCTTACTACAGCTTTTTTAGGGCTTTTACCACTCCGCCTTGCGACACTAGTTCATAAATGACCGGAAGCATCAAACGCGGTATTAGTAGAACAACAGTTTTGAGAAAGTTTCATGAAAATTGGGTGGATAATGTGACATTAAGATTTTTGTCACATATTACACTCAATCGAGATTAAATAAAATGGAAAGTCCCAGTTAATTGTCATGATAATTGGAAAAAAAATATCTGAATTCTAAAGGGAGTGTTCACGTGTATGCATTAAAGAAATATAAGGGAAATTGTTTAACCGCTTTCGAAGGATCGGAACCATTTGTGAACTCAGTCAAGTAACCTTCAGAATACAGTCTCTGAGCACGTGTGACTTGTAAAGAGTTCATTAGACTTTTCACTGAAGTCATTTAAGGAAAATTGCGCGTACGCATGTAGGTGATTTGTTGCACATGAACGATTATCAAATTAGACCGATAAATCATTAGAAAAAATGAAGCTTTAACAAATAATGTGACATGTAGAGTGCTCCCAAAGTTTAATTCTAAACCAAATAAGACCAACTGCCCCGCCTCCTTACGGCAATTTTCTTCATCAGTAAGCAACTATATTTGACCTCCGATTATATATCATTTAAAAAATTGTTGCGTTGAAAGTTTCATATAGATTCGGAAAAAAAACTTCCGGGTGTTCGCAAACTTTTTCTTTTATTTGACCTAGTTTTTAATCCCCCCCCCCCCCCTCCCCGCCAAATCTAGTTTTGAACAAGGCTAAGAAAAAAGGATTGACACAGTGTATTGGAAATAAGGTAATACATGTTGCCTCTATGGTATTAACAAGGTTATCAACTACGATGGAAAGAAGCGCAACAAACAAAGGACAAAAGATAGTCAGAAAAAACTCACCAAGTGCGCAGGTTCTCTTAAACCCGACTTTCATAGGGTGTTGACGTTATTAAAAGTATAAAAAAAATTCCGTTCAATATACTTTATTTTCTCGTCGATAGGTGTGTGCGGGTCGAGGTCATCCCACTCAACACCGTACATAGTTTACAAATTATATATGCAAATTATAAAAAATTTCATTAATAAACAATTGATATAAGTCCCTTATCACAACTACTGGAAACGGGGTAACAAAACATCCGATTCTTTACTTTTACGCAAATCATTAGAGTAATTTGTTTCGCTTAGTACTTGACAATGTATAAATAAACATTGTTATCAAAATACAAAATAAATGTAAAGGTCCACTTGTATTTGCATGTCCCAATATAAAGGAATGCATATTCAGAAAATTCGAAAAGTAATTACACCTAGAAACCAATTCTTTGATTAACCGATTGACATGATAACATTCCAAAAATATATGTTGAATAGTTTCACATTCAGTTTCACAAAAGGTGCAGTCGGCTGTCGTGGCGTAACAAATTTAAAAAAAGGAGTTTGTACCTAAGATTCTATGTATAATTTTATATTGAAACCACTATAAATTGGTTTCCCGTGTAATACGGAAAGGCATATAAAAATATGTTGCCATTTATTTGTTTCAATTTTATTAAAAACATTAGACCATTAAGCTATGCACACTGATGAGGACTCGTTTGTTAAAATTGGATCATACATATGTTTCGTACCCTTTGTATTTACTAAGATGGACCGTTTTCTAGTCGGAGTATAATTATATAACATTAGATTATATTATATGGAGTATATTATATTAGTAAAATGGAGTATATTATCTTTGTGTAGATATGAATACTTCACGTAAACTTTGAAATCTCTTACAAGCGTCAACTTTAAAAAAGAATAATAAATAATGTCTTTGCAATTTTCTGATTGCCTAAAGTTACATCGATGTTCCACTTTTCTCAAAACTAGAAGTTATCACACTACAAGTAACTGTCGTTAATATAAATGCATAACTTATAATGAACTATCTCAAAGATGAACAACCAGGCAATATGCGCAGGCCCACCCTATAACGGGGACGTATTCAAAATTGGGTTAAATAAGATGCTGAGAGTTCGAGAAAATACACAATATCCCATATAACTAATACATTTGTAATCAAAGGAACGTGATTTCATGAACAATCAATTGAGCGAAGCAATTCAAGCAATAGAACATGTTAAAACAGCATGTCACTATTATTAAAAATAAGATTTTATTAAAACAGGAAAATTAATATTTGATATAGCACGCGGAAATTAATGATTACTGGTAGGGAAATAACTGGGGCAGAATAAAAAAATATTCACATGATAAACTGTGAAGATACTGCGTCTACATTATAATTGGATTCGGATAAGTATGGGAAGTTTCTGAGATCTAACGCGGACACAAAATCAAAACTCATTAGAAACTGTAAAATCATTAATCGAAGGTTAATAACTCCTGAAAATTCGTTGCTGCGAAATAACCAGATAATATGGAAATGTCCACACACAAAAGTCGTTGGATAACGTTTTCTGAATTTTCAAAGTGATATTCACTCCGTACAAGAGATCGGAAAGAACGACCGAACACTTTGCGTATGAGAACCCTATCAGGATGTTGCATATGACGTGCCATCAAATTTAGACAAGAAAGTCTGAAATTTAACGTTTAAATGAAGCGTGTGGCGGACGAAATAATGGACATCGAGAAGGTTGTGAGAGATAACAAGGAACGCTTGTAACAATCATCAATACGCTAAATTATATCCCTTTCGAATATCATATACAAAACTTTGTGAATAAATACATTTAAGCAATGTTTACTGCATTCTTTGTAACGCCTTCTCTCTATGTCATATCACAAAAACCTATTTAAACTCAGTACAGTAATTTTCGCATTATAAATATACAATTACAGAGCACGAAAACAAATTTTGCCTATTTTAGCAAAAAATTTTTAATGTCTCTTTTTCAGTACACAAAAATATTGAAAACTTAACGCTTACATGAACACCCTATATCTATAGAGACAAAAATATCAATGAAAGGAAGTTAATTACTGACAAACTATTGTATTCATTATTTGGTGCATCGTAACCACTTTTAGTAAAGGAAAAATACTCCTACCGGCGGGATTGAATACGTAACTGAATCTAGGACTCTGATCTACAATTGCTTACTTCCGATATTAACCCTTTGCATGCTGGGAAATTTGTCATCTGCTAAAATGTCGTCTGCTGAATTTCTAAATTAAGCCATTTCTTCGATTTTTTTCAAAGAATACTATCAGAATAGCAAACAGTTTGGATCCTGATGAGACGCCACGTTCTATGGCGTCTCATCTGGATCCAAACTGTTTGCAAAGGCCTTCAAAATTCGGTTCCAGCGCTTAAAGGGTTAATTTCCAGTGACTCAGACCTATTTATTGATAGGAGATAACTAAGCACATTGGAGTATTCTTAGAAGTAGTTTATGACTTAAATATAAAGGTAGTGAATTACAAATATTTCGCATATCATCTTGAGGGGATTGTTGCCTACTCGTATGCACAGTGCACAAATTGAATCTTCCGGACTAAACTCTTTAACCATTGATGGGTTTTAATAAAACAATACTTCCTTAAGTACATAGTCACAAGAATGACATTGTTCATTTGAGTGTGTTTTTATAGAAATCAATAAGTGTCCATAAGAGGACCATTTCTGATAATTAATAGACTTTTCAATCTCATTTTTTCCTGTTAAGAAGAACACTCAAAGTTATTTGTAGTAATAAGTGGTTGAAGAGTGTATACGTGCTTCCATATTGAAGTACTTAAACGATATCTACAAAACATCCTTCCCAAGTCTGAATCAAACTATATAGAAGGGTTCTTAAAGAGACCATAAAACAATGTCCAACTGAAAGATTTTATAGATCGCATTAGGTATAGCTTTAATATTAGAATGAAAACTAACTTAAACAGACAGACTGAAATCAGCTTAAATAAATCAAAAAATCACTACGCAAAAATGAGAAAAAAAAATGTGAAAACATGTGAACTAAAGAAAACTATCTATTGATTAAGAAAAAGAGTCTATTCAATGATTCTAAAATTTAATTAAGCATGTGTTGCTTTCAGTCCATTTTACACAGAACTAGATTAGCCACTGAGACTAATGCCAACATTTTTGGAAACAGACAAATCCACTTAACAAATACAGATCACCACCAAATAAATCATCGGATTTTTCTTACTAATTAAACTAGTACTACAAAGTGACACAATTTAAAAAAGAATATATATTGAACAACAACTTACAACATGTCAGCCAGGCATAATGCAGCAAATATCGATTGAACAAACACGAGTTTATTCGCATAAAACATAAATAATTTAACAATACACATATTAAATACAACAACAATATGAATGGAAATTAAAATAGAACTGCCCTTAATTTGGACCTTTTTTTCCGGGCGCGACAAATGGATTTGCATTCATATACATACGCTACAAGAGACCCATCGGACAATGAACACAGATGACATAGTTTAGGAACGCATAACACCAAAAGAGTGTATAATCGCAATTTTAAAGATAATTAAAAATGTGTATTACGCAACACTCCAGTAGTTCGAATAGGTTTATAATAAAGCAGAAAATACTCATGTACAATTTGATTAATTTTTATGGAAAGCCAAAGGGGACCTCCGCTAAAATACATATACTTATATAGTAAATATCGGGATTGTCATTTTTCGCGGAACTTTCACTTTCCGCGAAAAACCAATGCCAGCATGGCCATAAAACACTACATACAAATCGAAATCTAAAAAGCGCGGAACTTTCATATATTTTCCGTCGGAGCAATTATTTTTCAACCCTGTAGAAAAAGCGGGCTCAATTAATCGCGCGGAACCTTATTTATCTACTCTGTACAAATAGTAGTGTTTAAAATCGCGCGGAGATTGTAGAATGCTATTTTAAGAAGTCTATTAAAGAGAGAAAATCCAGTAAATACCAGATCCAAAAAGCGCGGAACACAAATATCGTCCGCGAAAATTAAGCATTGAATTACTGTACAAATCTCGGGTTGTTAGGTGTTAGAATCCCTAGTTACCCGAAAAATTTGATTGGATCCGATACTTAGAAATAACCAATCAGATACTTTGTAACAAATGCAACACAATCAGTGCGTTCAGTAAGTATAACGTTTCAAGATGGCGGAGCGAATTGCATGGTTATTGTTTCTACTCGATGGATTCGCAGATAATTCGGAAATAGATCAGATTGGGATCAATAACTTTATTGCATACGATCATTTACATGTATTACCAGGTTTGTATTTGTACTTTTTTAATATTGTGTAAAACTATCCGATAATATGCATAATGTTGACAATTGTTAATTAAATGAGCCGCGTTCTGAGAAAACTGGGCTTAATGCATGTGCGTAGTGTCATCGCAGATTAGCCTGTGCAGTCCTCACATGCTAATCAGGGATTACACTTTCCGCTTTTATGGTATTTTTAATTTCAAGGAAGTCCCTCCTTACCGAAAATCAAGTTTATGCGGAAAGTGTCGTCCCTGATTAGCCTGTGCGGACTGCACAGGCTAATCTGGGATGACACTTTACGCACATGCACTAAGCCCAGTTTTCTCCGAATGCGACTGAAATAATAACTTATTGTTATGTAATGTACTTGTGTCTTGTATTCGTTCAGTTGAACGTCAATATATTAATACATTTATTTTTGTTTTCAACCTATTAATTAAAATAAGGTATTGTTTTTAATCCGTTTTTATTGTTTCGTTATATCTGACCTAGATTAAAACATTTCGTCATAAATTAATAAATAAAATTAATAATAAATTTATGTTTTAATATGATTTATATATAAATTTTGTAGGTGTGTGTTGCCAGTAATGGTTACGATATGCCAAACAAATTGTGCCTCTCTATACAGACAGATTTCAGGTCTCAATTTCGACTTCAAAGGTCAACATATCACTGATATCAGGTTTGTCAGCTATTGGTTTGTATTATTCTTATCCACATTGCAGCAAGAATAACTGGATAACTTAACTTTTCAATAGCTATTACATGTAGATCTAATTTAAATTAATCATGTTTCTAAATCATCCACTAAATGCGGCTAATTCTCCACTTGTCCGAAGTTTTTTGTGACAAAAACTTGGAGTAGATTTATTTTACTCCCAAACTTCCTTTAAGAAAGCCCAACAGCTGTAGAGTGATGGAAAATCTACTTCTTTAAAGTATTTATAACTGAATAGACCCTTTTCACAATAAGCCAATATAGCAGGTAGTCAAATGATTGCAGAATTCCAGAATGAGGCTGAACGTGGAGATTTCTAATAGTGCATCGCAATATCGCTCTGCTTTTGATCATTCAGCTAGATCTTCTTAATGATATTGCCAACACAAGTTGACTGCATCAGAAATAGCCATTAATTACTTAATATATACTTTCCATTTTAAGTGCCAATATATGAAATACATTTTCTTGATTAAAGTACTTGTTTGTATTCTTGTTAGTATTATTTTTTTTGCACAAACTCTGACACTCCAAGTATGGCTTTCAATTCTTAGTGTGTGTAAATTGACAGTCTAAAACTTATTGGATTATCTGACACTCTTTGTTTGCGCATTATTTGGGCGATTAATCAATTATTTTATTTATTGATAGATCTTGCGTTTAAATTCCCCTGTATTCAGCACAAACCCATAACCTCTTTATGATCAGATACTGTGCAGACAAATACTAAATAACCACGTGATGTCATAAACCACATGTTGTAGATATCTGATCATCTGGTCATTTAACACAATTAATGACACCTCCATGTGACCATGGCGTCTCGTGGTTGTAGCATTGCGTAGCCGTTTCTTGGAATAATTAAACGCCAAATACTCAATTGTTGCTTTTACTGAACATAAAAGATATTGTCAACATTGAAAGTCATCTGTCCAAAAAGATTGTCAGAAACTAAATACTGTATACATATTAGCCAGTTTTATCATTATTATAAAGTGCTTTATACCTATATATTTTTAATATTTCAAAAATTTAATGCTAAACATTTGTGTCATTTTCTTCTATTTGATAGGACTTTGTCTGATGCTTGATTCAACTCTTACACGTTCTATAATTCATGAAATTGTACACATCCTACCTTTGAAAATTGTAGTCTTACAATACTTAGTATTGTATACTGCTGATTTATGACTTCGATTTGTGCAATAATCAATGTTTAGTCTTCAGACCACATTTACTCTGATGCTTATGGGTAACTGGAAATTGTATGCCCCTGGAAGGGTGGCATATAGCAGTTGAACTGTCCGTCAGTCAGTCAGTATATCAGTCTGTCCGAAAAAAAATAATGTAGGCCATAACTTTTGCAACATTGAAGATAGCAACTTGATATTTGGCATGCATGTGTGTCTCATGAAGCTGCACATTTTGAGTGGTGGAAGTTCAAGGTCAAGGTCGTCCTTCAAGGTCAAAGGTTAAAAAAATATATGTATAATTAAAAGCGGCGCAGTAGTGGGCATTGTGTTTCTGATGAACACATCTATTGTTATTTATAAAGATTAAATATAATTCATTAATATACACTAATAGTACATAACTTATGTCCTTGAATCATTATTTAGGTGTTATAATTTTTATATTTGAATTACTTATCATTTTTTTACTTAACACAGCATGACATGTGATGGTTGTCTGTATGCATATGTTTGACTTAATTGTAACCAGTGTCAGTGCGCATTAAAATCTTGATATTCAACGCAATTTGCATCGCAAAAGAAAATGCAGTTCCACGTTCAGCCTTGTTCTGCAATTCAACGCGTCAGGTGATATGATTGATATCTAAAAATAGTATCGGTGTTCATATTGTGAAACTGGTCTATTATTCGATACTGATTAATTTGATGAATCAAGTTAATTTTTGTTAAATATCTGTCAAATATTTATGCCCCCCTCCGAAGAAGAGCAGGTTTATTGTTTTGCACATGTCGGATCGAATGTCCGTATGTCTGTCCACCAGATGGTTTCCGGATGATAACCCAAGAACGATTTTGCCTAGGATCATGAAACTTCATAGGTACATTGATCATGACTCGCAGATGACCCCTATTGATTTTCAGGTCACTAGGTCAAGGTCACGGTGACCCTAAATAGTAAAATTGTTTCCGGATGATAACTCAAGAACGCTTATGCCTAGGATCATGAAACTTCATAGGTACATTGATCATGACTCGCAGATGACCCCTATTGATTTTGAGGTCACTAAGTCGAAGGTCAAGGTCACGGTGACCCAAAATAGTAAAATGGTTTCCGGATGATTACTCAAGAACTTATGCCTAGGATCATGAAACTTCAAAGGTACATAAATAATGACTCGCAGATGACCCCTATTGACTTTCAGGTCACTAGGTCAAAGGTCAAGGTCACAGTGCCAAAAAACGTATTCACACAATGGCTGCCACAACAATTGACAATCCATATGAGGGCATGCATGTTTTACAAACAGCCCTTGTTTGAAATTTATTTTATGACATTAAAGTAATGTATAGGGAATTTAGTTACCTACACATTCTTTGAAAAGAAATTTGAATTGTAAATGTATACTTCATTTATTTTGTAGGAATTCTGTACAACTGTGGAACCATGTATGGTACGTGACCGCACAATGTTGGTTGGCAAAAGGATATTGGAATAAGCAAAGGTAAATTGTATGTGAAGGAGTCTTGACAATTGCAAATATGGTTAGTTTTTTTGTAAGGCTCGCAGAAAGTGACCCTAGCCTTCATATATAAATAAAAAGCTGAAAGAGTATTTATGAAAAATCGTGTAATCAAGTTTGCAAAATGTTACATTTTATTTATAAGCTCATCTATTTTTTTTGAAAAAAAAAGAGATATTGTCATCATCTTGGCGTCGGCGTCTGCGTCGGTGTCGGCGTCCGGTTAAGTTTTGTGTTTAGGTCCACTTTTCTCATAAAGTATCAAGTATAAAACTTATTTACTTACTACCATGAGGGGACTGGGCAGGCAAAGTTGGATAACTCTGACGTGCATTTTGACAGAATTATGTGCCCTTTTTATACTTAGAAAATTGAAAATTTGGTTAAGTTTTGTGTTTAGGTCCATTTTAATCCTTAAGTATCAAAGCTATTGCTTTATACTTGCAACACTTACTATCATAAAGGGACTGTGCAGACAAAGTTATGTAACTCTGACTGGCATTTTGAAAGTATTATGTGCCCTTTTTATTCTTAGAAAATTGAAAATTTGGTTAAGTTTTGTGTTTTGGTCCACTTTACTCCTAAAGTATCATAGATATTGCTTTCATACTTGGAACACTCGCAAATTATCATAAGGGGACAGTACAGGACAAGTTGAATAACTCTGGTTGTCATTTTGACAGAATTATGGTCCTTTTCTTACTTAGTAACTTTGAATATATGGTTACATTTTGTGTTTTGATCTACTTTACTTCTCAAGTATCAAGGCTATTGCTTTCAAAATTCAAATACTGTCATGCTATTATAAGTTACTGTAGCTGGCAAGTTGAATTTTACCTTGACCTTTGAATGACCATGACTCTCAAGGTGAAATTATTAAATTTTGCTAAAATTTCCATAACTTCTTTACAAGCGTTACAAAGCAACTCTTATCTGACATACCAAAATAGACTCCACCCAAACCATCCCCCACGCCCCCCCCCCAAAAAAAGAAAAAAGTACTTTTTTTTTCATTTTGAAAGATCATCTAATAAATGACCACACCCTCACACTATACCCCCTGCCCATTTTTTAAACATGGCTAAAAAACACAAATATTTATTTTTATCATTTTTGGAAGATAGTGTAATAAATTACCACACCACCACACTATACACCCTTCTCCACCCCACCTCTCCCTCCTTTGTGATTGAAGTATTGAGATAGGTCCCTTCAACTTTAAAAAAAATAGATGAGAGGTCTGAACCCGCAGGGCGGTGCTCTTGTTAATCAAATGAGACATAACTTAGAAGCTTCACTTCATTTACTTTGTCAGGCTGGCGTAGTGGATATGGTGTTCACCTAGTGATGGGAACATTTTGGGTTCAACCCTGTTTATTAGCGGTCTCTTTATCTTCTTATATACAAAGTACTGATTACTCCCAGAAAACGGACTCTAGAATGTCTTAATAAGCATAAAGCTTTCAATGCAATCAAGCATAATTAATATGGCTAAACTCTAGCATGAATTTTACTTCTGTATTTCAGGGACTCAACATTACACAGTCATTTCAACATGTAGAGTCTTGTCAGCAATGATGGAGCAGTACATCAGATTTCCAGAATCTCGTCATGAACTGAAGATCATTGCCTATGGATTTCATGAATGATGTAGAATGATTGGACTGTTGATGGAACCCACAGTGCATGCCCTGCTTCAACATCTGAGCATAGGTCCTTGTTTATCAGCAGTTTAGTTCTTCAAGCAGTCTGTGACAGTAACTTGAAATGTTTGGACATATGACCTGGATGGCCAAGTTCTGTGCATGATGCCCATTTAAATAGGAACGGCCCAGTGGCGCATTAAATGGACATTTTTCGAATGTTCTCGAGGATTCAGCTTACCGCCTGACAAGAAATCTTGCTTTTTGTTCCGTATCGAGGCCATGGACATTTGTATCATTTGCAAAAGATACTGCGATATTTGTGCCTTTGTTCATGCTTTATAGTTGATTAACAATTGGAAGCCGTAACCTGTTTTATAGGATGGTGTTAGTGGGACAATTAATTTTGTAAAGATTTAAAGACTGGAAAAGATAATTAAAAGTCAAAAGAGTTCTGCTATTGTTAAGCATGCTTTATTGATTTGTAATGTTAGAAAGATAGCATTATTAACAGAATAAAATGTCCATAATTTGAATATTCTACTGTTTTCAGCAACATTTAATTTGATATAGTACAAAATGCTGCATCATGTTATATCATGATCTGTTTTGTGAACAATGACCTTTCAATGTATATTTAATAATTTGTCAATGGGTGTTAACACGCATAAGCCCTACCATTAGCCCAAAAAGGAATTGCTTAGGAGTTTTGCCACCTTCTAGAGAAAAATACTTCTCAGAAACAATTGCATTTTGGAAAGTCTATGGCTAGTAAAATTTGGATTCCTTTTGGATACCCAAGGTTACCAATTTATGTTTAATGAATTTGCAATAAAAAGGTTTGACAGAACATAATGTCACAGAGTCGAACACGTGTATGGAATAAAGTGGAAGTTGATTAAATGAGTAATACACATTATATGCTTCTTTGATTAAAAGTTTGTGTTTTCACTAAAACTGCAAACATAGTAGCTTTAAAGTATTGCAACTAAATAAAAGATTCAGATTTAAATTGTATTATTTGAATGCACTGTCTAATACATATGAGCCTCGCTCTGTGAAAAAGGGGTTTAATGCAAGTGCACTCCAGATTAGCCTGGGCAGACCGCACAGGCTAATCAGGGAGGATACTAAACGCACATGCATTAAACCCCTTTTTCACAGAGCAAGGCTCATATGTGTTCAATAAACCAAAGATAATCAAAAACAAAATGAGACATTTAACCCTGTACCACTCAAAAACGCACTAAGACACATTCGAGAATAAATTTAATTTAAGACCTTTCTTACTATATTAAAGTTTTAAAGGCTTTGTTTCCAACCCATGGATACTGATGAGCAGCAAACAGCATAAAACCTGAACAGATTGTGAGTTACTTGCAGGCTGTTCTGGTTTTATGATGTTTGCATGTAGAAAATTTAAAATTTCCTCAGAGCAGGAAAAGGTTAATAATAACACAACAGCAATTATACTTAAGTTATTTTAAGACTTCATACTAATGCAAGTAACTTGCAACTGTGTAACCAAAATCGGAGATGGTGGAGGGCAAAATTAATGCTGTGCACCTTGAATTATCAATTCATTCTCAAACAATATAATGTTGCTCTACAGTATCTTGTACAGCATGCATCTACCGGTAATACTACAGCCAAATTTGCTTACAAATAATATTACAAGAAACACAAGTCATTAAAGACTTAACTTTATTGCATCAACCATTTAGCAGGAATAAAATATAAAGAGAAAAAATATGGCATTTTTTTCATCTGAACATACAAGTCTTCATATACAATCCCATTGCATATAAAAACGACAGTTTACTATTTCTCCGTTCTATATGTCAGCATAAAGACAAGATGGTATTCACTGTGCAATAAAACACAAGCAATCATATTACAATTGCTTTTAATTATATGAACTGTACCTTCACTAACATTCAAGAATTTTAATATAAATACATGATGAAAGATGAGCTTTTTCTTGTCTTAAAATAACTTGATACTTTGCAATGACCAAACAATACAACTCAACATACAAATTATCCAACAAAATATATTTTAATGACACAATATTTTTATTCAACAATAGGAATAGCTTAAGGTTGTAACATATTACACTAAAGTCACAGTGTCAATCTAAGCAAAGAGTAGAATCATAAAGAGATGTCCACAACGGAGGATGTGCAAGCTGGCTCTGACTCAGATTTCCACATCAGTTGATGTGCAAGCTGGTTATTACAAGGATGTGAACAACCGATGACGTGCAAGCTCTAAGACAGATATCCACAACAGAGATTGTCCTTGCTGGCTCAGACTAATGTCCACAAGTAAATAACATGCAAGCTATCTCTGACTGATGTCCTAAACATATGACGTGCAAGCTGGCTCTAACACAGATGTCCACAACAGATTACGTGCAAGCTAGCACTTACACGGATGTTCACAACAGAGGATGTGTAAGCTGGCTCTAACACTGATGTCCAAAAGAGATGACGTGCAAGCTGGCTCTTACACGGATGTTCACAACAGATGACATGCAAGCTAGCACTAACACTGATGTCCACAATAGAGGATGTGCAAGCTGGCTCTAACACGGATGTCCACAACAGATGACATGCAAGCTGGCTCTTACTCGGTTGCCCACAACAGAGGTCAGATGGGCAAGCTGGCTCTGCCTCAGATATGTACACATAAGATGATGTTCAAGTTGGGAACACTGCTACAGCTATAAAATACAAAAACCATGTTTCATACTATCATGTTATTTTACTTCATGTATTTCTTCCACAATACAGAACATTATACTCATTATTAGCATTCTGCTATTGCTATCTGAAGGTTTACCAGATTCTTTGTGTGAAGATAGTTCATACCAGAAATTAGCCGAAAAACACTTTTTAGACATATTATGCATTCTGCTTTAAGATATATAGCTCAGGATTCACTGGTTAAATCAAATTTGTTGGACTAAATTGGCGTGGCATGCAGACAAAATGTCGAGTTTTGAAACTGTGTCGTATCTAGTGTGAATCTTGAGTTATTTAATTTGGTCAGTATATCAGATGTGTACACCTGTTTAAATATATGTTAACTGTAAGAGTTTAGAATGTCTTGACAGTCATTGTGTTTGTAATACATTGTGTTATCTTTCAGATTTGTGTGACAGTTAAATATAATAATCAATAATCTTGTTCTGCATGCCTACCCATTGTGGTCAACTCGTACCTGTTTTTTAGTCAACTTGTACCTACCCAAACTAAACCCGTACCCGATATACAGAAATAGGTGTAGGATGGTTAGCTAATAAGTCAAACTCATAGAGACAATTTTTATTTTCCTCTTGATGTTTCCACTTAAATTATCTAAGCATTGCTCACGCAAGTTGTCTGCTGCAGATATGTATAAGCAGCGAAAGTGTTGATGAAAATTGACACTTGTGGTTGATGTCTTTCAAGAATTTTACAATTGTGACAAAATAAGACAAATGAAACAAGTTGAATAGGTTGAATGAGGTACGAGTTGACAACAAGAGCACCGCATAACGGGTGCCACGCTCTGCTACAGGTGCTTGTCAGATGATTTTTTTTAGAGGTCACAATGACCTTGACCTAGTGACCCCAAAATGGGTGTGGCATGTAGAACAAATCAACATGCATCTACATATGAAGTTTCAAAGTTGTAGGTGGAAGCACTTTATTTTAGAGCCAATGTTAAAGTTTTATAGTAGAGGTCACAATGACCTTGACCTAGTGACCCCAAAATGGATGTGGCGTGTAGAACTCATCAAGGTGCATCTACATATGAAGTTTCAAAGTTGTAGGTGGAAGCACTTTGATTTTAGAGCCTTTGTTAAAGTTTTATATTAGAGGTCACAGTGACTTTGACCTAGTGACCCAAAAATGGGTGTGGCGTGTAGAACTCATCATCTACATTTACATCAAGGTGCATCTACATATGAAATTTCAAAGTTGTAGGTGGAGCACTTTGATTTTAGAGCCAATGCTAAGGTTTTAGCACGACGCCTACGGCGGACGACGAGCTGGCTATGACAATACCTCGGGTTTTCTCCGAAAACGCCGAGCTAAAAATGGATACGAGTTGACCAAGGTACGAGTTGCCTTTGGGATGAATTGCCTGTAAAGCCTTGTTCTTGTTCTTTTTAATTGAAGATGTATACGGTGCTGGACTAGAGCACACGACTGCCATAACAATAACTTGGCTCTCTACTAACTGAGCTTAAGGGAAGATGTTTCTTACACACAAACACTATATTTCATTATTTGACGACATATGATTATGACGTGTTTTTGCGGGTGTTTATGTTTTAACAGAGACGTTTGCATATAGACAAACCGTGAAAACAACACTCGATACTCTTGAGCTGTTTTAATTGCATTAAAATTCATAATTCATGTATGTTAAATACTAACCTCATTGCTAATGTCATCAAAATTAATCACTCTTTCGCCCTTAAAAGGTTTTGTGTTAATGTGAAACAACCGTCATCATGATGACTGCATGAATGCTGGATAAGACGCGAGTTTTGATTGGTTCTTTCTAGGTGTCGGAACCAATCAAATTTTATCGCGTAACCACATAGCAACCCGAATTTCGTGCAGTATTTCAATGCTATTGAAAATCGCGCGGAGTAATGAATCTTCCGCGCGATTTTTCATTTGCAACCCGCAATTTACATAGCAACCCGAGATTTGTACAGTAATTCAATGCTTAATTTTCGCGGAACATATTTGTGTTCCGCGCTTTGTGGATTAGGTCCGCGCGATTTTATACACTACTATTTGTACAGAGTAGATAATATTAAGGTTCCGCGCGATTATTTGAGCCCGCATTCTCTACAGGGTTGAAAGATAATTGTTCCGACGGAAAATATATGAAAGTTCCGCGCTTTTTAGATTTCGATTTGTATGTAGTATTTTATGGCTATGCTTGCCTTGGTTTTTCGCGGAAAGTGAAAGTTCCGCGGAAAATGAAAATCCCGATATTTACTATATAAGTATATGTATTTTAGCGGGGGTCCCCTTTGGCTTTCCATAAATTTTAGTTATTATAACAACACACATTGATCAATCACTTATACGACTAAACGTATTACAAGTATGTTGTTTTTATTGTAATACTACACTTATAAAGAATACGTTTAAATATGTCCTAAGCTCAAACGAGCTATTGATATATATCTCCGATTTTAGATAAATGTTGCGAAATATTTATATCTATATTTATCATTAATACTTAAATAAAGACATAACATGCTGCGACCTGATACAATTTACAGATGCTTAACGCTGTGTTACAATTAATTATGCATGGGTACATTTGCTGAAGTAATTCACATTTTTCATGGCATTGCATCGGGCATTTCCATAATATATTGGAGCAATAGAATGTTTGGCTACCAACTTTATCGAAACCGAAATCTAGTAATACATGTATGTCGCAAACTTTAAATAGCTGTTAACAGTTGCCTCTACGTTTGGTTCAATCCTATTGATTTAGTTCGATTTCATAAAAAACTAAAGTTTGTTGCGATCCAACCGAGTTTCGCCTTTTATGATTATCGGCTTGTTAAGATTCACTCGGTTATTTGAAATTAAGTGAGCAGAATAATTACTTGTTTTCGTGTACACTATTTAATTAGTTATTTATGATATAAAGTAATAAGACAATTACGTATGTTTACGATTTTATGGCGTATTTAAGCCAATACGGACGGCATTAAGAGCGCTTGAAATAGTTGTTTTATCCACAAGTATGCACTGTGTTTGGTACACTTCACATCCTTTAAATACACTTGTCATCTATACAAACTCAATGCCTTCATAAGGGTTGTATTATTATGTTCTATTGTAATGATTCTTTTGATTTCCATAAACATTTTACGATGTTAAAAAATTAACTGTTTAAAAAATAATATTTATTTTTAGGCATAGTTTGCTTCAAGAGTATGGATGCAGAGGAATAACATCATGGTTGCATTAATCATACGGTTTATATCTTAATTCCTTACTGCAGCTTATTGAACAAAGAAAAGTGATATTTTGCGAATTTGTTTTCATTTTCTGTTTTTGAGATGTTAAAGGAGAAAAATTGTTGTATCTAGAGACGATCTAAAATTATTCACATGCTCTATGTGCTGAGCAACAAACACCATATTTTATATTTTGAATAAGATCAATACAGCAAGCAAAAATAAAAATACATTTATTTATATTATTACCACTCCTAGTAAAATGTGTTCAATTAAACAATTATTTAGAAATCTTAAGGAATTAAATCACAATGCTCTTAGTAGGATCTTTTGAATAGCCGATCATCAGAAAAATAGAGTGGTTCACTGACGGATGTACAATAAGGCAAACGTTATTTCGATACTAGCATGATTTTGCGATATTTTCGAAATTTAAATGCAAACTTTTTTACTGGATCGTGATTTGGGTATGGATTAGTATCAGATTTGAACACGTTTAGTTTTGCATCGGTAAGTGTTGTTTTTTTGTCTTTATAAAGTAAGCGATTATCATTTCAAAAGTCAAGTTCTCTTTTTTCAACTTTTTTAGAGAAAACCAAAAGCTTAGTCGAGTAGAAATGTACACATTTGTATTCGCAAATAACTGAATGCTATATGATGATTCAAAACGCGTCTACGGCAGATAAAACATTTGTGTAAATGTCCTGCGTATATTTTTTTAAAGAAAGTAACATGCTTACCATCAGCAATATGTTTCATTAATATGATACTAATAACTCCAAATAGTGTCAACGACATCTTCAGCGTTTTCAATCGAGACGTCCGCAAACATCACATTATGAACTGTTCTTAATGGTGTTTTTTTAATATATGCCGAAAAAGCCGACATAACAGAAAGTTTAAATAATGGTGTAATCGGGAAGTGAATATACCAGTGGCAAATAATAATATCCGCTGTATCTGTGCTTACTACGTAGTGCTCTGTTTCGTTGAATTCGACAATTAAGATCAATTACTCTGTTCCCGATTTAATTACTGTCCTCATGAGAATGGTTAAAGAAGCTATCAGCAAGAAAGATCCCCACGATGTCAGGATTAAAATAAATCTCTTCAATGCCTTAACCTTACTTGCCGAAATATTGATCAAACGAATTTGTACTACTACATATGCAATATTGAATTTATTCAACAAAGTGATAAAGTTTTTGTTTCTGAAGCTAGCTAACTGTTTCATTATTTAATCAACACATTCCTGAAAAAGGATGTTCGAAACATACCTCAAAATTTTTAATTTACTAATGGATCAGTTCGCATCGGAAATCTGTGTCTTTTATTCTACTTGAGAATGTATCTGACCAAGAATAATAATTAAAAAAAACAATTATAATATAAAAATAATAATAACAATAATAATAATAATAGGATGAAGAAGACTTTTATAAGTATGGTTCATATTAATAATAATACAATTAATTATAATAAAATAATTATACAAATGCAGATTATTAAACGAATAATGTTTAATATCATGCATAGCAGTGACACGGGACATCTGATGAAAGTCTATGACTGGCCCACTGTTTAGGAACTCCCAGACGTTCTTCAGCCATTCACATATGTGAAAACGTACATTCGCGTTTCAAAATGTTGGCGGACATGGTCAAGACGGCGCTTTAAAAGTAATTGGGCGATACACTTCTGATTAACAACGTAAAGGACACCTTATTTTATGACCTTTTTCAGCGTTTTTACTACTTTACAGAAACTGCGGCGGACCAGATACTGATGATAGCGTTTGTGTTAGATCTACAACACAAGAAACTAAGCTTTCTTCTACAACACTTGTTCTTATCAACAGCAGACTCTCTTGACAATAGAAGCAATTATAGGATATTATGTTACGTAAAGACATTAATATTAGTTTCTTTGAATGTATACACATCTTGCACATAAATAATCTTCATGTCAAATTTGAAAAATTAGCCTTAATTATAAAGAATCCTACATGTGATTACCCTTCAATACTCCAGTTAAACCAGTTTATCTTTCACTTAAAGGTTTGTTGTTAGGAAGTTGTCAAGAGTGGCAAAGCTTTCGACAAAACAATCATTTGTCATTTTAAAAAGTTAGGAATAGTATTATCAACACACAAACTTAGTCAATTACCTATCTTAGCAAAAACTATGGAAGAAAATAGTCCGTCAAAAGCACACAGGGTTAGTCAACAACATACATGTACCATTTATGGACTCGTCCCTACTTGGCATATTGTCAACTGAACTTGCAGAACAGGAAGTCTGAACTGCAATATAAATGCAAATATTAGGACATAAAATTCAAAACTTAAACAATTGGCAAAATAAGCCTTGGTTGTATAAAACATATTTTGAATGTTAAACAGTTTAATGTGTTTCACAAAAGGTGGACCACTTTTTTGAGAATGGCGAACAGGTATCCTTTCCTTCATTCGCGTAGTTTGCCATGCTAGTTCAAACTTTAACCTGAAAAAATGCCCGAGCACTCATATTGGAACGAAATCTCTGTACATGAATTACCTAAAAGTTTACCAAATTGTAATGATGTTGAGTGTTGTTAACCTAGTGGATGCCATTTTGTTCCTGAACATAACCATACTATTGTTGTATGATATTTAGTTGCATAAATGAACCTTTTATCAGTGTCATAAGGATCAGAAAGAAACATTTTTGCAATGTAGTAATATAGGGGATTGCGGTACCTGGTCGAGCATATCTTTTGCGGTTATTATTGAAATCCTGATGTGTTTGTGACCAATGTATGTGTTTATATACAAAATAATCAATACATTCATTATTTAAACCGAAAATATTTCATTATTTGACCCTTTTTAACACTGCAAAGAGGTTTCACTGGGTTTAAAAAGAAGTTGTTGCCACTATATTTCTTTGCTTGAAATAAGTTTGAGTCAATGTTTTTTCAATAACAATAATATTAACCCTTTCCCACTCAGAAGCTCTTTTGGGAAAAAAATCCTGAATGAAATAATGTTTCCTGAATGGCAGCCTTCAGACATTATCCTATGCATGCAACATAAAAAAAAAACACTTCGATGTTTTAACACTATTTTTGTTTACATTTTTATGTTAGAACGCTGATTATAACAAGTATCTCTGTTATATAATAACCTTTATGTATTTGCGGTAAGTAAAGTCTAAATCAAAACCATCAGTGCATACCAAACCGGCCAACCTACGCCATTTTAAAATCCGGCATCGAAATAGCCCATGTTGAAATTTGGCGGTCCAGACCATAACGGCCTGTGTGCTAACGGTCCAAAAATAATAAAAAAGGACGTAATGGATTGTTTGTAACATTAAGTCGTTTAAACCTTTTGCATAAAATTTATATTTTCAATATTTTACATCGGACAGGAGCAATCAAATTAACTGAAAAAGCTAGGCGCATATTTTCCGTAAATGGGTCGAAACAGTATTATAGATGTGTCGTTAAACTTAATAAGTATGTCGATGACAATTATTCGATTGTAATTTCTGACTCCCCAGTTAGTGCTTGCCAACAACATTCAACAAGAAGCTAATTTGTATACGGGATAAAATCTTGGGGTATTGTGTTTAGTGGGTTAATATCTGTCAGTTTACATGTTTTTATGCATCGTGTTTGATATATTGTTCGATATGATTGATACGCGATTCACCATTCAGCGTCTTGCATTTAACGCATCGGAGGCAACACATACTTGCGTAACCTGTAAGTTCAAATTTCAAATTATTTTCTTTGCTAAGCCCGGATATTTTACCAGGTGTGCGGTAAAAATGCCAGAGTTAAAAATACCATAGGTAAAAATGTCATAGGTAAAAATGCCAGATGTTATATAGTAAACTAGAGTTTTGAGCAATATTGTTTAAGGATATTGAGTATTGGAGGAATAACATTCTATGCTTATATTACTGATAACATTTTTTTTACTAATTGAACATGCTATATTTATTCTTAATTTAGACTGTAATTGTGTTGTTTTGTTATTTATTCATTATGTTTATGGAGCAATTATCAATAGAATAATTAATATTGGATATATTGGATACTTAGAGTCACTAACATAGACTTATTTGCATACACCTCAATGTCTTGATAAATTGTATTAACTTCCAGCTAGCAATATAGGTCGACAAGATATTCAAGAACAAACCAAGACACATTTTACAAATGAATAGATATTCAGGATTTAGTTACTCAAATCTTCACCTATAAAATTTGTTTGCATAATATAAATGTATTAGGCTTGATAGCGTTCCTTTTAAACTAGGTGTAAGATCAAGGTACATACAAAATTGAGTTTCTAACTACTATTAAGCTAACGACATTTACAATGCAACTCTCTTGTGAGTGGAATTATTTCCCGCGCTCAAGTGATAAGACAATAGAAACATGCTGTTTGTGTAGTGGAGAGTTAGTTTACAAAGCGACATAAAACATACATGTACAATATTGTTAGTGGAATTTGTGGTATTTGAGGAACTGTACGATGATTAGGACATTCATTAGTTCAGACATATGAATCTATCTAAGGTTTACAGGTTTTCGAAGAAATAAAAATGAATATTTTTAAATGATTTCATGGGTCACTGGAAGTACCGGCATCTACCGAATCCATCAAAATACCACCAAAATACATTACCGTAGTTTTCGGTTACCCCCTTTTTAAGCAAAGAATAATTAATTTCGTGCCTCTAAATTTTCGTAAATAAAAGGATTGTATCCATAATTAAAGACTCTTAATGTTAGGACAGTCAATTTCACAGCACTATTTTATCAGATTTTGGTCGTGTTTTCACTTATCTGATGCCTCTTCGATCATCGTGTTTTTACAACCGGATTAAAGTCATAAAACAAGCAAGATGAATGCCTCAGGGCAACGGACCACATTAACGTTATTGGTTAACCGGTAATAAACAATGGTTTTTCCAACAGCGTTTCAAATGATATCGTATAAAGAAAGCAATATGTTTAATGTTTATATTTTTATGTATAATTTTAGGTTTATGATTGCAAAGATGTCAAGTTGTATTTATTTCAAAAGAGAGACAGACGAGTACAATACAATACAATAATATTTCACACTGATGTATTGTGTTAATTTCTATGTATTAATGGACAAACACACATAACATACATGTCTCTAAATTTTCGGCGCCTTTAATTTTTTTAAATATTTATCGTATCTAAATTTTCGGTCGCGATCAAAAAATAATTTAAGTGTCCAAACACTTAGAGAACTTACGGTATCAACAGACTTGCAATAAGAAAATATTATGATGGTGTATTTTTTAAAAGCCCACATATTTGTGATTCGATAAATCCTTTGTAACACAATAGTCCGCATGGCAATGTATTGGGCCTTCTGGATGTATTGTTTTGTAAGATGACTAGGAACAAAAGTCATTTCAGACAAAAGTAACGAGCGGTCTTACCTTAAGTTTGGTCATGCTGTCCCTTGCACACTTCAGTCCTGACATTTTTCCTCAGATTTCCTCGATCTACTACTACTACTACTTCTACTACTACTACTACTACTACTACTGCTACTGCTGCTGCTGCTGCTACTGCTGCTGCTGCTGCTGCTACTACTACTACAGTTTACAGTTGACTCACATTCTGAGTCTTTTTGTTGTTGTTTATAAGTTACTATCTTTGATATGCGCAATGTTGGGCTATACAAATATTAACGTTTATGTATCATTTGTAGCATTATAGTGATCTAAAATAGAGTGCATTGACAGATTAACACAAGTCTGTTAGCATTATTGTGTTAATTATACTGTACAAAATAAGGGAAAAAACATGTAGACACTCTTCTAGTCGTGATTTGCTGTTATATTTTTTGTACAATTTCCGAAAATTAAAAATATTATATTAAGTCACATTTTTAGGTCAGAACAAGTTACTTTTTGAGTTAGAACTGGGTTACGCAAGTGGGCCTGGAACATTTAACAGTAAATGATGAGCTTTGAAAATTGATGACCTTTATACAAATAATAAAAATACTTTATTCACTGTTACCTACGAATCAAATTAACTGTGTTTAACTTGCCTACTTTAAACACGGATAGGTTTTGAAAATTGCCAATATCTTTGAAATGTAGGTTACGTCTGCATTAAGTCCTACAACATCTCTTAAGTACTGAATAATGTAATATCCATAATCTCTAGTATGACAATTCTACTTAAGGGGACACGTTTGAAGTTGACTATGTAAACAGCAAAATTGATAACTTTCCTCTTTAAGTCAGTTTGTGCAAATATTTCAAATATCTTGTGTTTATTTGTTGCGTGATTTCAATATTGTTCTGGTTTGTTGAGTGTTTCCACAGTTCTTGAAAGATAAAAGTGTTTACTAAAACTATTGAGTTATTGCATTTTTTTGTGATTTAATGGTGGAATTACATCTATAAGATATGTGACTGGTTATAAAATGGTTAAAGTCATATCTGTGGGGGATAAGTTATCAAAGCCTTACATTTTAAGGGTTCGGTTTCCTGGGTTGATCACCAAAATACATAATGTCAGAGTAATGCCGTTCATTCAAGTCAGACCTACCAAATGTCAACCGCCAGCTTAACGCTATATATATATATATATATATATATATATATATATATATATATATATATATATATATATATATATGTATAATTTCAAGACAAAATGTGGCTTTGTTACACAATAAGACATGCAACCGTGGGTTATGAAATTGTAACAACAGCTTAATGCTGTGGCAGTTGTTCCGGAAATTCATATTAATTGAAGATGCAGATGCTCAAACGCGCGATAAAAAAAAAACATCCCAAACATAAAATGTATGAGTGAGGTTATTACCATCGAGGTGCTATTCATGCGCATAAGAACTCCAAACTGTTGGTATAACCGCGATAATTAAAACTTAACCTTAAAATAATTCTTAAACATTTCATGGGCAGAGCTCTAAAACATGTATTAAAGCTCGCATTTTACAGGACAATATGTCCGCAACTATTTTCTTAACATAAGATAAGGGAAGTTCCTACTTCTGAAGATTAAGTTTAATGCGCTCCAAATTTGCCTAAAACGCAACGGTGTCGGAACCGTATTAAATGTGCATTTAATGCACCGAAGATTCATCGTTTACAATGTGTTCCCTTCCTGCATTTTTATAGTATAAAATGCATTAATTTACTTAAAAGTAAAATTGATTAAAACTTTAAATGCACGTAAGCATATTTATTTTATGGTAAAGGCCATTTAATGCATTTAAATGTTATTAATGTACGAAAAAATGAAGAAATATTACACAATTGAAGTTTAAAGGTATATTGAATGTTTATTAAATAAAACTTTAAATGCACACCTGTATGGTTTTGAAAATATTTCAGGATATTTAATGTTGTTGTTATGTAAAATGCAAGATTTAAAGCCCGCAAAGTTGGTGCACAAACTCAACAACACATTCACAACAAATATTATTGAAA
Source organism: Dreissena polymorpha (assembly GCF_020536995.1). Classification (NCBI taxonomy): domain Eukaryota; kingdom Metazoa; phylum Mollusca; class Bivalvia; order Myida; family Dreissenidae; genus Dreissena; species Dreissena polymorpha. Next base: position 87,420,900 of record NC_068362.1, read on the forward strand.
TCTGATTGAGCACATCTGCGTTGTAATTCAAAGTATTGTCCGGATTAACAACAAAGCCCAACTGTATTAACGTATTAAAAATAGTTTCCTTTTTAAATATAATTAAATTTGTGTTTATACAGGTACATGGCATAATTGTGTACATGGACGTCATTAAATGATACAATAATTGTATTTTTTATTCCCGAACATATACCTCTATTGCCAAGTTTAAATATTTCTTCTCACAATATACGCAGTATTTCCCGCACAGATAATGCAATACTATTTTAACCCGTTATGGGGATTGATGATTAGCTATGTTAACGGCGCTGGTTGTTCACTCGATAGCGCACTCGTAATAGCGAGTGGTCCCGGCCTCCTATCCCAGACTCAATGCATTTTTGACGATGCTGGAACAGCGTCGTCTAAGGTTTGATAACCAGTAAAAAAAATCTTCACAATGGGAACCTATGTAAAAGACCGAGCCAGTCCGATTGATATAACTCGATTTTTCAGTTACTTCCCTTGGCATTCGCCACTGCGTAGGAGATTGCTCGTTGATTTTCATTGATAACATTCTCCTAGCAGAGTTGTCGTTCGTGTTGATAAAGGTAAATATTAATAGAACAGCATATCCTGGGGAAACAGATTCAATAAGTGTATCAGAACGTTAATTTAAAATTAGTAATTTTACATCCATTTTATTTTTATTGACCAATGAAACAACTATATATTTTCTCTATTTTGTTTGATATTTGTTCTCGATTAAGTAAATAAATTGCGAATAAAACATTCAATATTAACTTTTTAGGTGATCACAAAACTAAAGAATGCGAACAATTTCGAACCTGCAAATTGTAAACGCTGCACTGCTATGATATATAGATATAACAACATTTCTTTGCGTAACTTCGTCCCGCTAGCGCAGTGGTAAGGACAGTCGCTTTTTCACCTTTACGACACCGGTTCGATTCCCGCTCCCGGCGCAATGTTATATTTTGTCTGTTTTGTGGTCACCATTCCGAGCAGGTGTTTTTTTCCGGATAATCTCATCCCCCCCCCCCGCAGCATTTGACCATATAAAAAATTTAAAAGTATTTCAGTACAAAACAAATAGCTGGAAATTGCAGCTATCATTCAAAATTCGTCCCAACTGTCGTCAATCTAATCTTATTAGGTAGGAATGCTGGACACACTCCGGGTCCCAACATTATGCAGCCTCAGCGCGGAGGTAACTCAGTACCTTGGAAAAACACAAATACACAGACTGGGTGCAGCCTAGGCGCGTATAGACTCAAACAAGGCAACAAACTCAAGTGCGGGCACAATCATTTAAAATTTACATATTGAATACGATATTCTAACAGAAATTACACAACCACCTAAGTGTACATACCATGTTTGATATTTCGTTCGATTGTTAGATTTCAGCATATACATGAATAAGGTCATTTCACTATTAGTTAACTTATCCATATGTTCGTGGGCGAACTCGGATAGTCAAGTGCTCATACGATTTAGCTCACATGGTCCGGCTATGTGCTCATACCTACTTTCGAGAATCATCATGAAGGTATTGCCATACTTAATGAACAAGAATGTGACCCGCCTCCCAGTTTCGCTCAATGGGTCAAGTTAATCACGGGTACTACTTCCCCGTACCCCTAAACTTTTTTTCGTACCAAAAATGTTTCGTACGCAAATTGTTTTCGTACCAAATTTTTTTTTTCATACCCAAAATTTTCGTACCCAAATTTTTTATCGTACCCAAATGTTCGTATCAACATACACAATTATGGTGATATAGATAGACTTAAATTGATGTTTTATATCCATCCTCTTCAAAAGCATCGTCACACCAGTACTGTCAGTACTTTGATTTTTATTTCCCGGCGACTTAATTATGTAAATGAATCAGTTTTTTTTATTAAAAAAAGGTTAGCTAACACAATGATATATCCATCAATGGAACTTCTGTGTGCAAATTAAATATATACGTACGCCCCGTCATAATGTTAAAGGAATAAACATATTATATTTATATTAAATTTATTTTTAATTCATAGCGAACGGATTCTTCTTTTTCTAGGAAGTCTACAACTTCTTCCAATATGACTACTTCAACTTAAACGAATACTGCTATTGCTTGCAAAAACTAATCATTTAACGAAACAGCAACACTTACAAATCATAGTTTGCATCTCTATTATCCTGAGAGGTGATTGCGTTTTTAAAGTTGAATTAGTCCCAATTACTTTTGTGCACGCCCTGGCTAAATAAAATACGACACAAATAGCTTTTTTTCATTTTTGTCAATAAAATCAAATCTAGAATTAAGCGTGAATTTATTTTGATCACCTTTCGTTCGCATGTATAAAAACAATCTTCTGTTTTTGCATCACACTGATTTCAATATTTGTTTTACCTATCAAAATATAATTCAACAAAACCAAATGCTTGGCGTTACATATAAATGATCTATAAAAAACGATTTCAAGAAAATGTCAAGTTTAAATGCTGGATGGGTTATTGAAATAAAAATCAAGGTAAATTGAGACATTTATACAGATACCGAACTCTCGTCACAATTTTCCATGAACAAATTAATGAGTTTGATGATTTCGGTTGTTATTAACTTAAGCATTACTGGTACTAATGTTATAGTTCAAATATACATTTTTAATTATTGAAATGCTCTTTAGCAATATATCTATTGTGCGTCCTATTTTAATGAAATTCCTGATTTTCCTCGCAGTTTTCATTATCGTCGTATGTGGTGTTTTACATTTTTCAAACTTTGTATAACTTTAAAAGTATTATTATCGCCTAAGCGAGGTTAAGTTCAATTTTAATTCAATTTGGAGGTTCTTCTCATAAAGAAGTTATCATTATAAGTGCGTATATTTTTCTCATATTGGTCATGATTTTCACAGAAGTGTAGCTATTTTATTGAGGGAGTGTCGTTTTGACATCAGTCTCGATTTAGGTGTAATGAATCAAAGGATGATTTTTTCAATACTTTAAAGACATTTACCATTATGTGAGATTAATTTATAATAATGTGATCTAACTATCGAATGAACTTTTATGATCGGATATAAAATAACATGTATGCGTGTTTTTATTGTTAAGAATTTTTATGGAACTTTGATGAAAAAATTGAAAGAAAATGTGTTCATGAAAACGATAAATGATATAAAGAAGATCAAAACTTGTGAGAGAACAACATACTGGTAGAAATATGACAAGCTTTCCACGCGGTAAGATGTTTTGAAAATACATAGGTGACATTTTAAAAACTCTGATTAATTTGATTTCACTTGCAAGGAAATTCTTCTCGTCGCTGAATTTTTAAACTGTATTATGTAAAGTGTATTGTTGTCATTCGTCATTTCATCCAATCATATAATTTATTTTAGCACAACTGATCAGTAAGTTATATCTTTGCTTTTTTTAAAAACGTTGAAGAAAGTTTGCAATCACTCATATCGCAGGTCCTCGAATCATCCTTTCGTGTTAATGACGTCATCCTTAACAATGAACTCTTTGGTTTGATGAAAATGCATATATATAAATGAGCACTGCCACAATACCGCCAAGAGTTATCTAGGTGTGCGCGTCTATTTAAAAACTGCCCGACAGGAAGAAAGGCAGTGGAGCTAACCGTTCGAAAAAATACGCCGAAGACTGCTACCTACTTCAGCAATTCCTAGATGGAAATGTTACTAACGTCGACGATCTTTACCGTTCCCAACAAGCATTGGCAGCCTATTCTCAACCAATATCAGCTCGGAATAAGACTCCAGATCGGAACATGATCGACCCAAAAGAGACTCTTGCGTTTCTTAAAGCAGAGTTACTTTACTGAGAAGCAATATATGCAAAGTGAAAAAAAAAAAGATAATGGATACATTACATAATGATCTTCACATAGTGATGTCCGAATTAAAATTCTTCTCAAACATCATTAGCAATGATCTCGATGTGAGCAATACAAAAAGTGAAAACTTAGTTTTGTCAAATGGTATCCTAGGCTAATCGCGAACACTAATGACACTTGAAAATTCACGGAACACTCTTTCGGATACTATCTCGACTTAACAAACAACGGTACGCGACAACTCTTAGTTAATCGAACAGTTAAAAGATGCTGAAACCTCAATTAAAACAGTAGTAAAATTATGTTCAACGATTTGACGCCAAGGCTTCAAGACGACATTAGGCGCTCCACTGGCGACATAATAAGTAAGTCGGAACACGAAGCAGCAATGAAATATGTTCATACACGTCTCAAACAATGTGAACATAAAATAAATTGCCTCTTACGGCGAAAGATTAGAATCGGTGCTAAAAGAGTTTACATCGACAATTCGCTCAAAGCTTGATATAATGTTTAGCATCATCCAAGATATTCTAAGGATTACATGCATAAGACCAACGTGTGCGTGCTCAACAACATAAACCTCAATAATTGTCGTGAGAAACCAGTGAGAAACCGGTGAGGCTTATCCGCACTTTCATATCAAGTATACGAGAAGCTATTCCAGCAGAGTTAAGCATCCAGACAAAGTCCATGACACGCTTTACCGAAAACCAGCATACTGTGCGTCCGAAACAAGCTCCCAGAGCTACGCATCCCTGCTCAATGGAACAACACAACGGCACAAGAGCGCGCCACTCACGCGAAATACTCATTGACACAATACCTCCATCAGAGCCACTGCTTGTAACTAGCAGTCCAGTTCGCAACCAGAGCGTAATCGAGCAGCCCGACGCACAAAACTAACAGGACACCTCACACCATGATCTCAACGATGCCACGCAACTGGATGGCTTCCAGCAACAAAACCGGCGTCGCGGGCGCTTCAGCACAGTTGATAGAAAGCATCACAAGTCCTACGTTATAAAAGGCATCAGCAGACAGCGATCTAGAAGGCCTAAACAACCTTTTCACGAATGACTTGCGAATAACATATAGATCTGTGAAATTCCTTTTAAAATCTCGCGAAGGCTGCAAAATTGCCCAAATTTCAGTGGACACCGAGCAGGATGAGGACATCGACAATGCCATCACTTGACCTGAAGGAATAGCATTCCGACCATGGATTCAGCTCAATGAATATCTGTGTCGCTTCGACACGAAACAAACCGCAGCAGACCTTACATTTAATATTATGGACTTATGTCTACTTTCATATAACGCTACTGGCATAATGACAGCCATCCCGTAATAATTGAACACCAAACAACATATATATGTGGCCTTTCAGAACATTGGCTCCTTGAGAACAACTCTTACATTTTTAACAGCATTGACACAAACTACCTTGCTAGTACGATCACATGCTCAAACCCAGCCTACGGCATTGGTCGGTACATCGAGAAAGGTGGCGTCGCAAGCATGTGGGACGACGACTTTGACAACCTGGTTGAATTCGTTAACATATTCATTTACAGAATTGCAGCCACACGCATATGCTGCGGCTCTACTTCGATTCTTATCCTACAAGTCTACCTGCCGACAGCTAATCACGACATTAGAAGCTTCAAAAGCACAACTTGGCAAACTGTGGGACATATATATTGTGCACACCAAAACTAGTTACATTACAAAAATCGTAAAGAAATTTATAAAATAACAACTGAATCTCGTAGGTGCAATGATTGGGTAATAGACGGATGTTATTGACATTTTCAAAAAGCATTTATCAAATGACGAGTGTCCGAAGAAACAGTTATTTTAAAACAAAATTGGTCCATATGTCCGCCATCTGAATACTATCCGAGGAATCTTTAACACGCAATAAACACAAATAAGCTAAGGCGCCTACACATAACATAATTGTAATAAAATTTCAAATATTGTTTAGGTGAATTTACATTTATGTGTTATAATACTACTTTTGAAGAGACTGTATTTCAACATCAATATGTGAAATGAGTATTACATGTTGACAAAGACGGGTTTCGTTGGTGCAGTGCATGCTCTTGCCTGTTCTCCTGCTCGCCCTCCGAAAACGACATACACGACATACGTACTACATGGAGGAAATCGTCTTTGTTTTGAATATATATTTGTTTTGTATATTTATATATATATATATATATATATATATATATATATATATATATATATATATATATATATATATATATATATATATATATATATATATATATACACACACACACACACACACACACGCACGCACGCACACACAAACACACACACACACACACACACACACACACACACACACGTATGGCCTGCTACGGTATCCCTGATTTAGAAATAGGATATTGGTTCCCACTTTAAAAACATGTATCACCATACCCTTTTTTATCCGATATAAACACCACGAATTAAGGTATATAGGGGAACATAATATACTAATATATATATATATATATATATATATATATATATATATATATATATATATATATATATATATATATATATATATATATATATATATATACATAGTTACGTCATTTATTTAACGTCTTATACAAGGAAATTAATTGCCATGTATATACAATTTCAATATAAAGCCACACTCCTTATTTGGCATAGTAAATTTAAGTATAAATAAGAAACATAGTTCATCTATGCCAATTAGAATATATCTGGTGGTTACAAGGTAGAAATCCGTCTTTTTTGCGCTTTAAAACTCAAAAATAATCGCATATTCATGAATTTATTTAAAATGTGTAAAAAAAAACTTATTATACATATATTTCAATATAAATTAAAATAAAAGTTCAGAAGAACATGTATCGAAAATGCGAAATAAGCCAGATATTTATATCTGAAATCGAAAATGTCTGAACAGTCGAATTCGCCAGCATGTATATCATGCATGTACGATGTGAATCTTAATTTAGTTTAACGGTTCATTTTAAATTCATGCAACGATATCTATTCATACGACACACGAACACTAACTAAATAGACGAATGCTTCGGTTATTGTAGGAAAATATCTACGAAATATCTTCGTCACAATCGGCTCGGGACGCTAACTTGTCTTTGCTGCATTTTATGAAATTGGTCTTCAGTGTATAATTTTTCTTGCCTATTTTGTGTTATTGTAAGATATTTTTTATCAATATAATAACAATTTAACACATATAAAAATCGTATAGTCTCGCTTAAATATTACGGCAAAGATTTTTTTCTTTTGTATTACGAAATCGCATTAACAAATGGTGTGAGAATGAAAACGTTTTTAAAAGTTGCCAATTTGGTTTTAGAAATAACCATTCGACGTCTGATGCAATCTTTCTTTTACATGCAATTATTCAAAAGGTACTTAACTCAAATGAAAAACTTTGGTGTACGTTCATTGATTATCAACGTGCATTCGATACCGTTAACCATGATGCATTATGGGTAAAACTTGTAAAAGCTGTTATCAGTTGCAAAATGACTAATATGATAAAATGTATAAATAAAAACAACAGTCGTGTCTCAAGCTGCCTAACTTTTTCAAAGGCAACTAATGCTAATATTTCTTCCTCAAATTTTTTATAGTTACAATGGGCTTAAAACAAGGGGAGCCACTCTCGCCGATATCATTTATCTTATTTATTAATGACGTTTTTAAAACTATCCAGAGGCGTATTTAGGTGGGGGGGCTAGGGGGCTAGACCCCCCACCCCCAGCTGGCTGGCTAGATACGATTTATAAAAAATGAGCCCCTTACAGTTTCAATCCACTTGTGTATTTCCTGTCATATGCCCCTAATTAAGCCATAAACAACCGTCGATTTGTGTGATTAGCCCCCAGGCATGTGTACAGACGATCTAAACTTCGCCAGCTAAACTGCACGCTTCATTGACTGTTAGTGATAAACTGCGCTATTTGATTGGCTGAAGGAGATACATTCAACTCATTAAATTTTGCGATACTTTTAGCTGTATGTAAATGTTTACAAATGGCTGCCGCATGGGACTTGTGAAAATCAATATTTCAATTTGTAGCAATTAAAGAGTTTAGACGAACGCAATGGACAAACATCATTAATTTTTCGACAAGTTTCTTTGATGAATTTAAATAGGTAAATGTTTACAAATGGCTGCCGCATTGGACTTGTGAAAAACAATATTTCAATTTGTAGCAATTAAAGAGTTTAAACGAATGCAATGGCAAATCATAATTAATGTTTCGGCAAGTTTCTTTGATGAATTTAATTGGTATGAACTCTTGAGAGTGATAATCCTTTTGGGTAACAAGTTATTGCCAGTGAAATTCAACAGCACACCTAATGAATGGCAATTAATTATTTGTTTAACAAATTGGGCTAACTGCTTTGATGTTCATCCATAGTTGTATGCCCCCGGTAGGGTGGCATATAGCAGTTGAACTGTCAGTCCGTCTGTCTGTCAGTCTGTGCTTCCGTCCGAAAACTTTAAAATTGGCCATAACTTTTGCAATATTGAAGATAGCATCTTGATATTTTGCGTGCATGTGTATCTCATGAAGCTGCACATTTTGAGTGGTGAAAGGTCAAGGTCAATGTCATCCTTCAAGGTTAAAGGTAAAAAAATAGCCTTAAAGGGAGATAATTTCTTTTTTATATCATTTGGCAGGTAGAGATAATTTTCACAAGGGACATAATATTTTTTAAAGGGATATGATCAAAAAAATAATTTTAATTCAAAGCGGCGCAGTAGGGGGCATTGTGTTTCTGACAGACACATCTCTTGTTGAAACTAAAAAGGACTCTTTAATGAAGAATTACTTGGCTATTATGACACTAAATCATTTTCAAAATGCAACGCCAACATGCAATACTTGAATCCATTTGGAACAAGAAACAAAAAAACTAATGAACCAACTGAAAATGAGTCCGTTTCTGCTATCAGGTACTTTCCAAAAAATGTGATTGTGTTAAAGTGTACATTTTAATTTCATGAAAATAAAATGTATTGAAAACTTTGAAGTCATTTATTATCTTCGATTACTTGATCGATTTTCAGCTCTTCGGCACCTCCGTCAACCTCTTTAGTGGTTTGAGAGACATTTGATTTCCCCTTTGTTTCTGTCTGTCTGTGTGTCTGTCACACTTTTTGTCTGGACTCAAGTTCTTGTTTGTTTTACATGCACTTTTATCATGCAAAATGCTGAATAGATAGCAGCAAATTGTATCATTTCAATGTGCCATTTGAAAAAAAATCGACGACGGGAGGCAGTTGAGCCCCCCTCTGAAAAATTTCTGGATACGCCTCTGCTATCAATTTGGATGATTTAACTGGAAAAGATGCGGAACTTCTCTATGTATTTGATTTTTTGCTGATGACATTGTATTGTTCACGACAATTAGTTTACAAGCTTAACTTGATGCTATATATCGGTATTCAGAAAGACGGGGCTTGAAAATAAATGTCAATATAACACAAATATGTGTTTTTGAAAATGTAAAACAGTTGTAAATGCTGAAATAAACTTATGTATTAATGGAGAAAGCATCGAAATTGTTGATGATTTTACTTACTTGGGACATTTTTTACCTATACTGGAAACATGAAAAACGCTGTTAAAATGTTACATCACCAGGCTCTTAAAGCCTATTGTAGCTTATTATCTATTTTTCATAGAGTGCAATTAGACATTAAAACCAAACTGTCATTATTTGTCGCCTTGGTCGTTCCAATTCTCCTGCATGGCTCCGAAATCAGGGGCGCCTACAACATAAAAGATGTTGATAAATTACATGTGCGATTCTTGAAAAACCTCCTCGGAGTCAAACAGCAGACTCCAAACTATGCTGTCCTTCGTGAATCTGGTCGCTTTCCCCTCTCTATGATATGTAAAAAAATGGTAATACGTTTTTGGTTAAAAATCATGAAAAATAGAAATTCTTCTATGTATAACTTATACTCCGATCTGTGTAACACGGGTATCAGTGGCTGCTGGGCTAACAGAATCAATACCTTGATTGACCATTTAGATTTTAACAATATTCGTCATAATTTTAATTATAAAATTAACTACTTTCAAAGCTTGAAACATAAACTTTGATGATTGTGTTCAAGAATGGAAGGGAACCATTCAATCAATGTCTAAATTAAACTAAATTACAGCAGTATTTCTTATTCAAATCTAAATTTGTCTGTGAAAAGTGCTTAATAAAAATACAAACTGAAACAATCTGCCCGTTTTAGACTATCGTCGCACCATCTAGAAATTGAAGCGGATAGATTCCAAGGTATTGACCGTGATCAGAGACTTTGTCGATGCTGCAATATGAACGTTGCTGAATCTGAGTATCACTTCCTGCTTTGGTGTGACAATTATTGACACTTAAGATTGAAATTTATCGGACATATCTCTTGGCCTACAGTAAATCTATTCGAAACTACTATGTCGTCGACTTTTTTTTATTAAGAGTGTGTAAATACCTAAAAGAAGCTATGTTATATAGAAATAATACCTTTACAAAACTATCTGTTCCTTAATCCAAAGTATATCAATGTTCCGTCACATAATTATATTTTATATATGCATGCATATTATGCCTGAATATTGATATGTATATTTTGTGTGTGTGATGATATTACTTTACCGATCTTATTGTCTTTGCCAAACTTATTTTGTAAATGGCTAAAGGCATGTTTTTATTGCCGATTGCCAATAAACTTTGAACTTTGAACTCTAAACTTTGACTACAATAATAACGCTCATCTGCATTTCTATTTAAGGACATTTTTGCAGACGGACAATAACAGATTTTGACAATGTTTGTCATACATTTTACAAAGGCAGACAAAACTGTGAAAGCCTACCAACAAATCACAGTCAGTTGCAATACATGAATTTTAAATAGTGTGTCATTTATCAGAGGAGGTAATCACGTGATAGTCAAGATGGCGACGTCCACGCCGAGACAGTTATTTTTTGCCGTTTTATACCCTTTATTACTATTGTTTAATTTTTAAACGACGCTCAGTTTCAAGCCATATCAGTAAAAAAAAGTGACAAGCGTTTATTTCATATTTAAATTCGCTTTGTATCTTGACTTTACTCCCCGCATTTTGTCTGAGTGGAGTCCTAATTAGGTCATCCCGCTTAGAAATTTCGCACCGAGTAAAGTCGAGATATATATAGTAAATATTACTATGAAATAAACGCCAGTACCTTTCTCGCTAATATGGCTGGAAAGTGGGCGGAATTTAAAAAATAATACAAGGTATTAAAGCGTATAAAACGGCGAAAAATAACGCCATCGGCATGGACGTCGCCATCTTGATAATCACGTGATTACCCCTCTCTGTTTATGGGAAATCATCATTTGCAAGTATGTATTAAGTATTACACACGTGTAACCCTTTTCATCGGTACTTTGTTTAACTTATTTAGAATGTCACCCATTTCATGCGCAATCGGACCAGTTTAGTTTTGCATAACGCTTATTATGTTGTTTTCCGACTCCAATTGTTGACGAATATACTGATTATCGGAAGATTTAATTTCTATTCTGCAATGACGTGTTCGGCGAATCGATGTTCAATAAAGATGAATGTTTAAGAATAAATTTATTTTATAGCTTGGCATAAATAAAAACATAAAGCCTATCGTGTTATATAATAACTAAGACAGCTTGAACACAAACCATACAACATATCAGTAATCCTCAAATATTTTCGGATTACCAAACTTTGCGCGTAATGATGTCGTAAAAGTCCCGGGGATGTTTACGTTATTCCTTATAATGTAAGGTAATGGTGACACCGTGTCGTCATGTCCTCGATGACGTAATAAAGATACGCGTTATCTTACCGTGAACGCTCCAAATAGTTGCGGACAGCGTTTACTAGTATATCAAACGAGATGATTTATTAAGGATGCATCTTCATAAAAATAGTGTTATAAGAGTTTGAACATGACGTATATTTTATTTGTTGAGGGTAAAACACAGACACATGTGCGTGAACATTAGCAGGGTCGAGAACATTTGTCGCATGTATGGGGGTGGTGTAAGACAGAATGTCAAGTGTTTTTCATTTAAAATAGAAAATGAAGTACATTCAACACCAGATAAACCGATCTCGCTCGATTTCCCAGTTACCTACTTTCTGTCCCGGCACCGAGTATTGGCCGTTAACCACAGTTCTCTTGAGTCCCCAGTCCTAGGTTATTTGTTCCTGTTGGCTCAATGTATTGCACATCTTGATGGTGTCGACCCAGAGGTCTTTCTTGAATGGTCAATTTTCAGTTTTCCCGGGGGTTCCACTTCAGCGCCTGCATGGTAAATTTGCATGTGGTTTCCGTAAGGTGCGTAGGATCAAATCTTCGTCAGGAAGTTGTCTGGTCCTTCAGCGTTGCTGATGGTGGCAGGTCGATAAATCTTTAGATTCCTTCTGAGGCAACTGTAAACGAATGTTTGAATTTTCCTGATAATTATCCTGACCTACATATCCACAAATACAACTTACAACAATGCACCCACCGCCACCACCACCAACTATTACAACAATAATACTGCCACCACCACCAACAATAATAATAACAACAATATCATCACTAAACAAAATTAAAATAACTACTCCACAAACAACAACACCAACAATACCACCCCTACCAACAACAACGACATGAAAAATGCCACCACCACCAACAACAACAAAAACAACAATAACCAACCCCAAACAACCACTACCAAAATCATCAACAACAATAATACAACCACCACCAAAAACAACAAACACAAACAAGAATTTCACCACCCCGAAAAACAATAATTCCACTACCAGTAATAATGAAACCAAAGCAACCATTTCGCTAAAACCACCAACAATACGACCATCACCAATTATAATCCCAACACGAAAGACAGAAATTCCAATACCAACATCAAAAGAAGCAACAATAACAGCAATATCTCAAACAACAACAACAAACTATACCGCCGTCACCATCAGTATTACCACCACCTACAACTACTTAATCACTTCCACCACCACCTACAAAAATATTATTACAAGCAGAGATACAACGACAGCGGCATTTGGGACTTCGAAGCAATCGTGATTATATACACCCCCGAAAACCCGATATGCTGTGAGAAGTTGGATGTGCTAGGAGAAGTTGCCGATAGATTTCGATGAATTTCGGTAGGGTAAGTAAATCCAGTTCTATAATTGTTTAAAGGCATTTTTAATTAAAATATATGTTGGTGTATGCAAAAGAGGTATTACCATGTATGTTAGAAAAATCCTGGTTATTTATATTCAGGATTTATTAAAATATAGCTATTTAAAGTCGACGATGCAGGGATTTGTACCATATTAAGCACTTTATTAACAAATTTCTTTAAAGGTATGCCAGTGAAAAAGGTTTTGCACCGACAATATTAATAACCAGGATTTTTCTAACATACATGGTAATATCTCCTTTGCATACACCAAAATATATTTTAATTAAAAAATGCCTTTAAACAATTATAGAACTGGATTTACTTACCCTACCGAACGAAATTCATCGAAATCTATCGGCAACTTCTCCTAGCACATCCAACTTCTCACAGCATATCGGGTTTCCGGGGGTGATATAACGAGTTCAGAACATTAAACAAGCAAAAAACACGGTGCAACGAGTGAACGTGTGCTCTAAAATTTAGAGAATTGGAAGAAAACGTTCTTGGATTCTCATTTTGTGATGTTTTGTTTGTCTCCCCTCCACTCAGGTATCATTTTAACCTCAGCACAGTATGCGGTGGGCTGTCTGAACATTCCTTTCAAAAAATTATCATTGGTTTACTAAAAATGTACAGGAATTATTGTTATCATTTTGGTGTTGTTGTTTTTTTATAAAACTGTTGTAATGCGTCTGTCTATACGTGTGATGTGTACCGATAACTACGACATTCTGGTGCTGTAATAAAGAGATATTTTTATGCCAGCGCAAAGCCTTGTATGGTGTTAGCTTAAACTTGTGTGAGACGAAACAAAAATGTATGTCTACACAATTGTTTAACAATATGTGTTTTCGGATCTCCGTAACTTTGGAAGACGCCGTATCTTAGGCAGGTACACACAACATTGACCCATTTGATCCAACCATGACAATTACATTCAAATAATAACAGTTGATAAAGTATGTGATTGTAAAATGATTTGAAATACTTTAGCTTTGTGTGTAACCACGTTTTTTTTCTTCATCTGTCCCATTCCATAGAAAGTCTAGTATGCGTGTCTAATAATATTTATATTGTCTTTTTTAAGGAAGAAACAAAAATATCAAGTTTTAAATGTGCAACGTGTTAAAGATAAAATAGTTAACCATATGCATTAGCATACACCTTATACAGTAAAAAGGAAATCTATATTATTGCGTCTTAAAGAGTCCCAACACGCCGCAATCGTTATGTTATTTTTAAAAGTAACACATTGTTGGAAATTGAGATACATGATATTGATATAGAGTTTTCTCTCGATTGCACCGAAGCACCTATGACTAATAATTATCAATTATAACTATTTACCAATCTGCTAATGTCTTGTCAGTACTTTAACATTACGTCATTACTTGTAATATTGTATCGATTCAATGACATGTTTACAACGCGGTTCCATTAATAAAAAGCAGTTATTTCCTGCGATCTCTTTGCCACGTCGTTCTGGAAGAACGGGGTTCAATTATTGTGCGTAAAGTGTTGTCTTAGATTAGCCTGTGCAGTCCGCACAGGCTACTAAGGGACTACGCTTTCCGCTGATGAAAATTCGTTTAAAAGAAGTTTCTTCTAAACAAAAACCGAACCTCGGCGGAAAGTGTTGGTAATGATTAGCCTGTGCGTACTGCAAATGCTTATCTGGGACTGTTAATCTGGGACTGCACTTTGCGCACTTACATTTAACCCTGTTTTCGCAGAGCCCGAATCATGTATTAATCGAGACTGGAAAAATAACAAATCATTTGTGGCGCTTTTCATCGATAAGTTGGAAAAACGCGTATTACTAACAAAGCGTTTAACACAACTATGTAGTCCTTAAGCCTATGTAGTCTTGTGAGAACGATTTTGCGTCCAAAATTTCCTCGTTCAAATGTGTCTTGTTCTGTGAAAGCTGGTCATAATGCAGGTGCGTAAAGTGTCGTCCCAGATTAGCCTGTGCTAATCAGGGACGACACTTTCCGCTTAAATGGTATTTGCCGTTTAAAGGAAGTCCCTTTTTACCGAAAATCTAGTCTAAGCGGAAAGTGTCGTCCCTGATTAGCCTGTGCGGACTGCACAGGCTAATATGGGACGACACTTTACGCACATGCATTATTACCAGCTTTCTCATAACAAGACACAAATAACCAGAAAGGCAATAGATTTAGGTAACTCTTTCTTCTTTCTGTTTTAATTATTTAAGCCATGTCCAAACACTAGATATATGCTAATAAGAACATTCAATAACATATTTCAAAAATACGATAATCTGTGAACATGTCACATTGGCTCCCAGCAGCGGTTACCGTACAATTGCTTTCTGCCAACCTCGCCGCAAACAATGACTGGTTCCGAACAGAGCTTAATCAAAGCGCTGAAGGTACTGAAGTTGTTCGCAGTTTTAGTCCTTGATTAGCTTGTGCGCATTGCACAGGCTAATCAGTATGCACAGGCTAATCTTATTTGACATGCATTAAGCAGGTTTTCCCTGAAAGCTGCCAATATGTACAGATTTCAATGGTAAACACTAGACTGGCCAATGTCGACTTACAAGCTGGTTAATACACCCACTGCAGTAGTAGAGCAGACGCTCCTAAGCATTCGTCGTCTGCAGTGCAGACAGGCAGCGTTAAACGTTCCTAGCATAGTGAGTTACAGTCC
>NC_068362.1:88186441-88211441 GCF_020536995.1 Dreissena polymorpha
GCCTTTTTTAAGACGCTATGCATAAATGGGTTAATGCCGATTGTCTGCTCAACTAAACCGAATGATCAAACGTCCTTCTTGTTTTTCAAACCAATTAATAAATGATCTACAAATACATACATAAATCCATACATTCACAAGCAATTCATAAAAAACAAATTACACCATGTATTTATCAAACAATCTTGACAAAGGTTATTAAAACAAAACATTACAAATGAAAACATTTTATCCATGAAAATAAAATAGCATGACGCTAGAACGTGCAATATTCTCATACAATTCCCATTAATCGTTTACTTGACATTAACGGGAAACCAAATTGGCTGTTAATCAATTCCATTTTATAAGCCATTTGACACCCGAAGAATGATACACATGTCAAAATAATTGAAATTTACTAGCATCCGCGGAATAAGCGCCACGTATGCTGTCTCGAGTGAACACCATTAAATTCCATGCTAATTTAGCGTTAATTCAAACACCAGTTTGTATCATTACATTTGTTCAGGCCTTTTTCGGACCCTTAACGGTCTGTCTTTTCCCGCGGATGATAATTAGTTTGACAATTTTCACTGGTAGAATTATTTTCAATTGAGTCTGTCTGAGGGCTTCGTTCATTCATTCTACATATGCGTTACATTCGGCGGTACTCGGTACCATCAGCATCGGCACGCACAACCACGCTATTCCCGTTCTTATTGATAACCGTGTAATTATCGGAAGTTAACGAAGTGTCCAGTTAATTGTTTATGTTCTGCTTCAGAACAACCTTGTCGCCGGGTACAAGTTCGTGTCCTTTTCCCCTTCTCGGAATCACGATCACGGATTTCGCTAGTAAATTATAAATCAAAAATCAGTTTGATAAAATTACCGTCCTAAATAATCGATTGTACAAAATTAATAATATCATGCTATCGTTTCGATGAACTTTTTTTTGCCGAGAATATCTTGCGATCACGTGACGAAAACAGACGCTAAAACACCCGTGAAAAAGTACCTCGTGACAAAAAGCACGCTTAACACAAATACCATGCAACTATGACTTTTATTATGCAAAACTATATACTTCCGCAAGACGTATTATTCGCAACTTCTATGAAGCCTTTGTAAACTTATATTAATAACAAGTAATAAACTTTCCAGAAGCCGGGGCCTTATGAGTAAAATTATGTAAAGAATTGACCACTAACTGGGAAACGTAGCACCTAGTTGACCCTTTCTTTCTATGTGCAAATGCAGGTTGAATGTAAAGTGTGTTGTGTACTATCGTAAAACTCACTACCGTAAGCGTACCCGTCGCTTGGTTCGAGTCAAACAAAGAATGAACCACAACATAATTCTAATAATAAATGTATTGGTATTAACCAGCATTGTATTAAATCTCAAGCAAACCACATTTAAAACATGAGCTACGCTGGCCGAATAAACATATGACCCATTTCGCATGACGCGGCTTTGAAAGTGTGATTTAAATGTTTGGAAAGAAACTGCATGTTTAAATTATATTAACATACGATATATCCGATGATGAAGAAAAACCCATAATAAACCATATGAGGACACATTATGGTGTAACTCCCATAGTTTAATTTGTACCTACTTATACTAATGTATGCTTTGACTATCATGCGGTGAATATGCGACTAACAAGTGAAAAAACAAGTTTGAAATTAACACAAGCCATTCAAATGTAAACAGAGTTTGCCTTAACGCACGGGTCGAGATGGTGTGCACTTTTTACCATCCTATTTATTTTATAGAAATAACTTAGTTAAAATAACAAAACATGGCCTTTTTGACGTTCAGAAAGCATAGTAAGTATGATGAAAATTTTAATTAGAACTGAAATAAAAACATATTAAATGATTATTGTTTGAATATCGAATACCTATCTTACTAAATATATAATTTCATTATGAGAATTTCCTGTACAAAACTTTCGATTTTGACACCATATACAAATTCAAAATATACAATAACATAATTGATGAAAAATTATTTAAAAAATCTGCGAGCAATACTTTTTACTCACGAATTAGTCATAAAGACGGCCCTGTTGACCCGTACTTGTGTTTATGCATTACTTGTTACCCTAGCAGTTCACACGGTGTCTACAACTCTGACCTTAACATGAGATTCGAGATAAAACATCTGAACGTTGGTTACATCACTTGTGTCTGGGCTCAGCGCAAAGGATGTATCACTATTAAGTGTAAGAAATTCAGGGCTCTTCTCTGTATGTTCAAATGACACAAGTTGTGGCCCAGTTACAATTACGCGTTAAAATCCATCTCGCAGAATTTCAGGGTCAATACTCGTTCACTAAATCGTCCGGGCAATATATAAATAACTATCGATAAACAGAGTTTGCTTTCAAGATAAGAAAACAAAAATAGTATAGTGTCACGATAAGAGGAAAATCGTTAATTATCCAACCATAAATGGTTGCCGTACTCGGTCAGCATTTCTAAAAATCGTTACTTAACGCCTGGATAGGCTGTCCTTATTTACAAGTTTGCTATTTTAAATACAATTTTGTATCGAAAATCATTTCAGGAGATTCATAATGAGCCATAACACATTGGGTGATTTAAAGCAAACAACATCGCCAGCAGACTGCGCAAATGCACAAGTTGGGCTTAGGATACGGTGGCCGAAACGCATAAGACCATTTTGCATGACGCGGCTATGAAATTGTGATTTAAATGTGTCGAAAAAATACTGCGTGTGTAAATCAAATATTAACATTCTATATATGATGGTGAAGAAGAAATACACTTATAATAAGGCATTGGAGGACACATATGATGCTTCAACACTGATAAAACGAATAGTAACAGAATAGTTTTATGTGAAAGAAAAAAAGTGTATAAAAATATTGTTAGAAAGAAAAATGTTGCGATTTCAAACGGAGAATGGATAAAATTACAGAATTAAGGAAAAGTAATAATATACCGTAAGCGGAATTTACAGATTAGTTTTTGAAGATTAGCTCGGATAATTGGTGCATCGAATTTAGAAGTTTTAATTGTTGAAATGATTTTAATCTTCCTAATAATGTATATCGGAATTAGATGAACCGGAACGGTGCATGAAATAGCAACTGCTGTAAAATCCCTTAAACGATTTAAAGCTTATGGAAGTGACAACATTTTAAATGAATATTTTATAGAATCTATTGACATTCTGTCATCTCATTTATGTGATTTTATTTAACAATATACTAAATTCCGGTTATTTTCCGGACCAGTGGCCGGAAGGTATTATTATCCGCCTTCATAAAACGTTTCCAAATCCGATGTTAATAATTATAGAGGAATTGCGTTAGTGAGCTGTTTGTCAAAATTATTCACGGCTGTTATAAATAAAAGTGTTGAAAAATATATGTACAAAACATAACATCATTTGGGACGCCCAATATTCGGATTTCGAAAAGGACGATCCACTACCAACGCAAAATTTATTTTATATTCTTTGATAAATCATTATTTATTTGAAAACAAACGTTTGTATGTTATTTTTGTCGATATGATGAAATGCTTTGATAGTTTTTATAGAAATGATTTATGGTTAAACATGTTTAAATGTGGAATTCAGGGCAAATATTAAGAATGTGAGAGATATGTACCAAAAAGTTAAGTCATGTGTAAAATCATTATCTTCATTTTCAGATTACTTTAGCTATGCTGTTGGCTTGCGTCAAGGAGAAGTTATGGTCCCCTCTGTTGTTTTCTATCTTTGTAGAAGATCTTGAGTTGTTTTTGCAAAATAATATTGATTCAGGTTTGCAACTAGATGACATTGTTTTAATTTTATTACTTTTTTGCAGACGACATGGTCATTTTAGGTAAAATCAACAGTAGAAATCCAGAATCATTTAGATAATTTATATTCTTATTGTAATACATGGGGACTGAAAGTTAATATTGATAAGACAAAGATAATGGTTTTTCGAAAAAGAGGCGGATTATTGCCAAATGAAAAGAGGGCATACAATTGCTATGCTATTGAGACTGTACATGATTTTAATTATTTAGGTGTTGTATTTATTAAACAGGTAGTTTTAATTTAAATCAAGAACATTTAATTGGCAAAGCTCTTAACGCATTGAATACATTGTTTTGTAAATGTCAAGATTTTGTTTTAAAGCCAAACATTCTATGTCAGTTATTTGATGCATTCGTTGGTCTATTTTAGGTTATTCAGCAGAAGTGTTGGGTTTTACAAAATCAAAGGAGTTGGAAAGGATACATATGAAGTTATGTAAAAGGCTTTTAAGAGTTAAAACTAATACCTGTAATGCATGTGTTTATGGTGAGTTAGGAAGATATTCTCTCTTTATACATAGATACATGCGAATCGTACAGTATTGGTTCAAAATAGCAGACTCTGATAACATAATTATCAAAACTGTATACAACATTGGAGTTTCAGATTACGCCAGAGGCTGCCGAAATTGGATTTATAACATCAAAAAAATATTGGATGATTACGGATTCAGGTATGTCTTTAACAGCGTTCATGCTATTGATGCTCAATTTTTAAACCCATTATAAAATCCAGAATTATTGATTCATATAAACAAAAGTGGCACCGTACACTAGAAGATAGTTCAATGTTAGATAATTATTATTTATAGAACATTTAAGTCTTTGAATATGAGATGTACCTGGACTTAGTTCCGAACAATTTAAGGTTTTATATATACAGGTTAAGAGTATCTGTCCACCCCTTCGTACACAGTTTGGTATATAAAATGGAAACAATATTGCTAGACAAGAAAGATATTGTCGTTGTTGTCATGCCACGGATATTGAGGACGAGTTTCATTTTGTATGTATTGTTCAACTTTTGTTGCTATAAGAAAAAATACATTATAAAATATTACTATATTAATCCATCTGTTATTAAGTATGTACAATTGCTTCAATCAACCAATAGGTCTGAAATAATAAAACTTTGTTTATTTGTTAAGGACTCGTTGAGTATAGATTGAATTTGTTAAATCGTGTAACGTAATTTTCAAATAGTTCATTCTCTGTACATCTGTATATATTTGTTTTGTAAATATTCGTGTTTGTTGACACTTGTTTTCTGCGCATATACATGTTGGCATGTTGACAATGTCTGTCTGTCTTGTCTTGCCTTGTCTTGTCTTGTCTTGTTCTGTCTTGTCTGGTGTGGTCTGGTCTGGTGTGGTCTGGTCTGGTCTGTGTGTCTGTCTGTCTGTCTGTCTGGTATAATTTTTATCTACTTACACTAAAACGTGGTACTCCCGTAGTATAATTTTATCTACTTACACTTATGTGTGGTTTCATAATGATAACACACATTTCATGTGACTAACAAGATAACATACACAATATTTAAAATTTTGTTTTCAATTTAATTCTTTAGAAACGTAAATTGCAAACTTTATTTCAAAGTCAGCATTAACGCCGACTACCTTTAAAATAAGATATTTTTGTTATATTAAGTTGTTTACTTTGGGCTCTAGCGATTATAAAGCATTTTTGTTGTTTTCAATAATATACCTGTAGCATTTGCTGAGAAACGTAAATTGCAAACTTTATTTCAAAGTCTAGCGATTATATAGCAGTGTTTGTTGTTGTCTATACTACTTGTAGTAATTGGTGAACTAATGTTCAACGTTTTCTTAATTGAGAACTGTGAATGTAAAACTTAAAATTATACTATTGCATTGCACCCGTTCATACAAAAGATCGCCGCTATATTAACAGCAAAAGAATGCTTCCCAGGCATCTCCAATTTAACCCCGATGAAGCAGCGTGCACTATGAACAATGTTACTCAACATCCCACTATACTTGTTTATCTGCATCTATTAAAAGCCTCAGACGGCAGAAGCGGCGGTTATCGTTCTTAGCGTAAGATGCGGTGGTTATCGTTCTAAGCGTAGCTAATCGCATATATAGTTACTTGCAAAACTTGCTCTGTAACTTTAGTCGGCCGCTAACGCGACCAACTAATAAAAAAAATCACACTGAGAAATGACGTGTCAGAAACTTAATTTTGATTTATAAGTTTGAAAGAGTATCGATTTTTCATTTTCATGTTTATATTGAATCGCGTTTGTAAACAGTCGTTATTTAAATGTTCATGATATACCCCGAGTAGCATCGCTATATCGAACGCATGTATATACCTGAGCTTTATCTTACTTAGACCACGTTTAAAATGTTTTGTTTCCCAAATTACATATTCGGACACAAACGGCGACCTTATTGTATACAAGAGCAATATAAGTCTTCTTTGTTATTAAAACAATTTGACCAACTCTGTTCTATCATAACTATGGAAAGCATTTTTGAAAAACATACGCCAAATATGGAGCTTAATGTTTGCACATTACATCACAAAGATAAATCGCTATTGTGAATTATTAAAAATGCAACAAAGAATATTGATACTCTACGTTAACAATAACAGGAATCACCAGGCTAACTACAAAGGCACGAATGGGAGCAACAACACGGCTAACAAAAACACGAATAACAACACAAACAACAGCAAATCTATTCTTATCAACAACACGATAAAACCACCACGTATACTAACACATACGACAACAGTATTAACACCAACACAGAAACAAAAGCAAAATTAACTGCAATAACATAGGCAACAAGAACATTAATAAAACTACACCGCAACGACAAATTTGGGAATTATTTATCGACAAAAAGGACTGAATCAAAGTTATGTATTTTGTAGGATGTTTAAATACAAAGTTGAGATCTAGAGTTAAGAAATCATATGTCATCAGAGACTTCTTTCTTAAAACATTTTTTTAGCTCACCTGATTGCTCAGGTGAGCTTTTCTTATCGGTCTTTGTCCGTCGTACGTCCGTCCGTCCGTCGTCCGTCCACATGTGTTTGTAAACACTCTAGAGGCCACATTTCTTGTCCGATCTTCATGAAACTTGGTCAGAATATTTATAGCAATGATACTTTGATAGAGTTCGAAACTAATTCATGCTGGGTCAAAAACTAGGTCACTAGGTAAAAAAACAAACTTGTAAACACTGTAGAAGTCACATTTCATGCCCAATCTTCATGTACCTTTGTGAAAATGTTTGTTTTAATGATATGTTGGTTGAGTTCAAAAGTGGTTCCGGTCCGTTGAAAAACATGGCCGCCAGTGGGCAGGGCAGTTTTCCTTATTTTGCTATAGAGAAACCGTGTAAACGCTTTAGAGGCCACATTTCTTGTCCGATCTTTATGAAATTTGGTTAGTAGATTTGTCCCAATAATACATCGAACGCGTTCGAAACTGGGTCATGCTGGGTCAAAAACTAGGTCACTAGAAAAAAAAATCTTGTAAACACTGTAGAAGTCACATTTCATGCCCAATCTTCATGTAACTTTGTAAAAATGTTTGTTTTAATGATATGTCGGTTGATTTCAAAAGTGGTTCTGGTCCGTTGAAAAACATGGCCGCCAGTGGGCGGGGAAGTTTGGCTTATTTGGCTAAAGAGAAACCTTGTTAACACTTAAGAGGCCACATTTCTTGTCCGATCGTCATGAAACTTGGTCAGAAGATTTGTCCCAATGATACCTCGATTGAGTTTGAAACTGGGTCAGTCCGGGTCAAAAACTAGGTCACTAGGTCAATAAAAAGAAAAACATTGTAAACACTGTAGAAGTCACATTCCATGACCAATCTTCATGTAACTTTGTGAAAATGTTTGTCTTAATGATATGTTGGTTGAGTTCAAAAGTGGTTCCGGTCCGTTAAAAAACATGGCCACCAGTTGTCCTTATTTGGCTATAGAAAAACCTTGTGAACACTCTAGAAGTCACAATTGTTGCCCAATCATCATAAAACTTGGTCAAAACATTGGTTTTATTGATATCTTAGTTCGAAAATGGTCTAGATCGGTGAAAAAACATGGTCCCTAGGGGGCGGTGCAGTTTTCTCTATATGTATAAAGTTAAAACATGTGAACACTCTGGAAGTCACATTTTTGTCATGAAATTTGGTTAGAACATTTGTTTCCTAGATAAGTGAGTTAAGTTCGAAAATGGTTCCGGTCCGTTGACAAACATGGCTGCAAGGGGGTGGCGCATTTTCCATATATATATATAGTGAAAAAGCTTGTTAACACTCTAGAAGTAACATTTTTTGTCCAATCATTATGAAACTTCGTGAAAACATCGGTTTATTTATATCTCAGATGAGTTCGAAAATTGTCCTTATCGGTCTAAAAACATGGCTGCCGGGGGGGGCAGTTTTCCTTATATGACTATAGAGAAACCTTGTGAACACTCTGGAAGTCACAATTTTGCCTAATCATCATGAAACCTAGTCTAGACATTTGTTTTATTGATATCTAGGACAAGTTGGAAAATGGCTCAGAACGGAAAAACACACTTTTTAGCTCACCTGATTGCTCAGATGAGGTTTTAGGATCGGTCTTTGTCCGTCGTCTGGCCGTCCATCCACATTTGGTTTGTAAACACTATAGCATTCACATTTCTCAATCATTCTTTATCAAAGTTGCTGAGAAGCTATGTGGCCACAAGATCTCAGTCAACTTTGATAATGAGCAAAATTGCACAATAAATGCCAGAATTATTGCCCTTAGATTGTCAAAATTTTCATTATCTGAAACAAAATCCTTGTAAACACTCCAGAGGTCACAATTTTGTTTAAGATTTTATTAATCTTGAATGAATATTTTTATGAATATTTATTTTTGTAAGCAAAGTTTGATGTTTGTTCATGAGGGGTCAAACTATAGGTAACCATGTCAAATTTTGCAAAACCTCGTAAACACTCCATACGCCAGAGTTTTGGTTCAATAATGATGAAACTTGACCAGGATGATTGTCTGGACAATATCTAGGTAAAGTTTGACGTTTGGTAATGTGGGGACAAAATCTAGGTCATGGGGTCTAATCTTACAAAAACCTTGTAAACACACTAGAGGCCATAGTTTTGGTCCAATAATGATGATACTTGTTTTTCTGCAGGATGTTTTTCTTGATGATATCTAGGCAAAGTGTGACATTGGGTCATGTGGGGTCAAAATCTTGGGCACGAGGTCCAAATCTTACAAAAGCCTTGTAAACACATGTAGAATTAGCATTATTTGCAAATGTTTGCATTGCAAAAAAAACATGCAAATGGACAGTACTCAATCAGAATTAATCATATGCTCACACTGCAAAAGAAAACAGAAGAGAACCAATCTAATATGCTCTAGAGTACTGAAATTTCAACTTAGCAATGAACAAGGCCTTGTAACAAAGGTGAGCGAAATAGGGCCATCTTGGCCCTCTTGTTGATTTTGGAAATTGGGCTTTTTGAGGAAATTTTGGTCAGCTTTTTGGGAAAAACGTAGATTTTTTGGGAAGCAGCCGAAAATCGGCGGTAATTTTTGGCAAAAAAAATCACTGATGTATTAATTATTTTCGTGACATAACTAGCATACACCATGTCCATCACATGACAGAAGTTATAAGCGAACTAATTCAGTCTCATTGCAGTGTGCTCTTTGAGTACTATTGATGGTTGCAATGCGTTTGAATTCACCCAGCATGTACACACATTCATGTACACCATTTCTTTATGAGTTTTGTTTACCATGTAACGTAGAAACTGAAGTAAAATGGAGATGTCTGCGAGTAAAAGACGTGTTGCCTTCGTAACCGGATCAACCTTCGCACCGGTTGGCGAGTAATGGTCATGACGTCATAATACACGGTTTTTGTCCGCAGAATGTGATCGATGCTGCTAATGAGGAATTGAGACGGCAAGTGATTTTAAAGCTCAAATGTATACTGATAATTAAACAAACAATAACTATCTTTAAAAATGTGGTTGGTTTATGATTGTAACTGATGAAGAAACAAAATCAAGTTAATTTCCCCCAAATTAGTAATATAATCTCCTTTTTATAGTGCTTCAAACTAATTTTATAAAGTTTCAAACACGCATAATAGTATTGATGAAAACTTTCATTCTGATAATGATATGGTAATGTTGATGGTGGTTGTAGTGGTAATTACGATGATTATGTTCATAGTTGCGATGATGACGACGATCATCATCATCATCATCATCAACATCATCATCATCATCAGCAGCAGCAGCAGCAGCAGCAGCATCATCATCATCATCATCATCATCATCATCATCATCATCATCATCACCACCATCGCCACCACCACCATCATCATCATTATCATCATCATCATATAGATGAGAATGGATTTAATCACCATGATCATGGTCTTGATGATCATAATAATGCTGTTTTCTTCTCAATAAGGCATGAAGGCGTGAGGATTTCGTTCGTCAGTGCTGACTTCACGCGAGAGGACGAGATCTCTAACTTGTGTGCTGACATCATCAAACTCTACCCGGAAGGAATAGATATTCTAGTCAACAATGCAGGTACAATAACATAGTACAATAATTCATGTTTGATGAGGAATTAAGAGGTTTGTTTAAATATATACGTGTATTCTCGTTTTGTTTTATGTAAAGATCAGATACGTTGATGGCTTGCAACCTGTCACAGTCAGTACCCGTCTTGTTCTCGCAGGTTTCAACTCCGTCCATGCAGTGGAGAGCTATCCAGTTGCGACCTGGCACAAAATGATGGCTGTCCACCTTACCGCTCCTTTCTTGCTCTCCAAGTTCTTTGTTCCATACATGAAAAAGAAAGGTACCTTGGCGAAAATATGTCGCATAGCAACTGAACGTACTTCGTTACAAATAATTGCATCGTTCTTATGATGAAATTCGGAAAAAAAAAACGCAAAGAAAAACAAACAACAAACATACCTTTAATGGATTTTGATGTATTATGCGCTTGCCAAAACAAATGTTGATACATTTTCGTGTTGACCTAGCGAAACCTCAATCATTTGTAAGTTCGCGACTCCATGACTTGACAATATAAGTCTTTATCAGTTATATTAAGTATATTTACAGTAGCAAAAAAAAAGAAACTCCGCATGTTATATCAGGAGAAAAATTGTTTTTATTATCCAGTACACACAATAAGCATATAACGATTAAAACTGGGATAATAACAATTGAATGGTCATTGCAAAACATTGGGCGTTTAAACCGATTTAAGGGCTAGCCGAACTTCACACCAACGATCTATAAATAAGTTTCTTGATAGACCTTTGTTCACACTTACCCGATTATAAATTACAAATCAAAGGCGCATCTGAACCAATTTTAATAAACTGTACCTCCTATGCTGACAAAAAATAAAATCATGACTGCCAAAACAAAAAGTGAAGCGCTAATCGAATATTAAACACATGTCCATAAGTTTTGGATTTTCGTAAATATCGGTAATATAATAATCCTATTATGGCATAGGTTTTAACGAAATTAAAATACAAAGACATATGGTACACCTATTTCAGATTTAATATATTTGAGATAATCAGGTTAGCGATGTATCGACAGAAAATTGTCAACAAGCAAGTTCTTATATGTGTGGCACATTAATTCCATTTTCATAATCGCAATAGCTCCACCATTACCAGCCTCTGTACACTGCTTTTAGGGTATACTTTAGGGTTTATCGAAAATGTTCGCCCCTGTCTTCCCCTCGCAGCGTTAACATTGCAGCGACTTGTATCAGGTGTGATCACAACACAAATTCAGCAAGATTTGTTAGAAGTCAGCTGTTAGAAAAGGTTATAGATGCGATATTTTATGGGGGCACAAAGTAATGAGTGGAATACCCCATGGGGCATACATTTCTTAGACTAGACCTATACAAATGCATATTGCGTATTCAAGTTACTGACTTAGTTAACAACGCTAAAGATTTTCTTTTTAGTTTATTTACTGTAGAGCCTCAGTGTGACAGACGTTCTCTATTTCGAGGCCAAGAATTGCTATCACAACTAAATAAAAACAGGGTCTGTATTGATGTATGATAGACGCTGTGGCATTAAGTGTGTTTATAAAGCGTTATCGACGAAGTCACAAAAACGTTGTTGAAATTACGTTTTGCAATTATCAGTACATACGTATCTACGACATATTTTAATACAAACACTGTGTTTGGTTGTACCGCGCTTATTTCCGACAATTTATAGTTCTTAAGATTTGTTTATTTGTTTCATAAAGCATATTTAAAGTTTTCATCTAAACATTCTAGTAAGGTAAACATTACTTTAGTCTCATGCATTATGGTGCTTCTCGGTTCAAAATGTAAGAAAATGTCGTAAAAATACCTAAAAATACGGCGAAATTTTTAGGATTTCACTAATAAGACATCGGCGTGTTTTAGCTTATTTTACTACCACTACTTAGTTACTCCCTCCGAAAACATAGTATGTCGAGGGAACAAGATAACTCACAAGTAGAAACTACAGAGTACCCCAACCCAACGTGTGGGTACGATTTAGTAACTCGTTGGAACGATTTATTTGTTTGTTTATACATATGAAACAATTAACGAGCATAAACTTAACCATATAAATAAGCAGTGTCTGGAATGTATGTCTCACATGACTGTCAATGTTTAAATACCGCCATGTTTAAGAATCCATATGCACTGCTCAGAAACATGTTAAAATACCTTTTTTTCAATGTTATCAATTTTACGTATACTGTTTTCCCTCGAAGCATTGCATGTGAAAGCTCGCCACATACTCGAATACATCGTTATCACGTCATTTGAATAAAATTTATATATATTTAGGACGGGGTCGTATAGTCAACAGATGGATTCGTAAGTGCGCCCGGGAAAGCACCCTGCAGTGTCGCCAAGTCCGGCTTGATTGCCTTTGCAAAGGTATGTCCACGTGTGAAACAATTATAGCATTCTTTGACCTTGTCTTGGCATTACTAAAGCATGCATATAACAACGGAAGTCGAGGTAACTATATACTATAATGCACATCAGGCTTTCTGATCGGCTAAACGAATTGTCAATAAAAACTTGTCAATTGTGTCAGGGGCTGGCATTGGAAGTTGCCGAGCATGGGATCACCTGTAACGCCATTTTTCAGGGTTCCGTTGAGACCGACTGTAATGGTACGCTTGCCTGAGGTTCTAGGCCCAGTGGTCCAAAATCAAAACGGCCAGATAAAGGCATAAGTTAAGTCTTCTTTGTTCCACCGCATCGCCCCATTAAAGTGTATTATGTTAATGTAACATACTTAATAAAAATCAACGAATATTTTGCAAAAAAATGCGTAAGATAAAGGTAACCCATTCAACATCATTGTTTCTTATAGCCATTGCCAAAGTTTCGGTCTTGGTAGTTTTCAGACTATACTTACGGGGTCAATATTCAAAACGGGGTCTGTATACAACCCCGAGTTCTAGGCACCTTAAATTACTATGTAGGGGGGTGGGGGTGGTAATGCAATAAAATTGCACAATAAGGTCTTAAATCGAAAATCACAATCAGGTCTTAAATTGAAATTGTATATAATCCCGCAATTAATTTCGCTATATATTTCCTTGCATAAGACGTTAAATAAATGATTTATATATACTTATATATATATGGTCATATATTATGTTACCCTATATACCTTAATTCGTGTTTTTATTGGATAAAAAGGGTATGGAGATACATGTTTTTAAAATGGGAACCCCATATCCTATTTCTAAATCAGAGACCCCGTAACTGGCCATATGTGTCAATATATATGTATATATAACTCTTACTTTGGTGTA
This sequence comes from Dreissena polymorpha, assembly GCF_020536995.1. Lineage (NCBI taxonomy): Eukaryota > Metazoa > Mollusca > Bivalvia > Myida > Dreissenidae > Dreissena > Dreissena polymorpha. The sequence goes on from NC_068362.1 coordinate 88,200,137, forward strand.
TGCTTTGTAAAGTCGTCTTCAAAACGTATATCATATACATCATTGTATTGATCAACGTGGTACGTACCGGAATATCAACACGCGGCATCTGGTAGTTGGACTTTGTATATTCTGTGTCGCTATTGGGTCGAGCTTTAGTTGAACATGACAATTTGACAATTAAAATGCAGATGACGTTCATATATAAATGAGTTCATGCATGTTTATCTGTTTACAGTGTTTAAAGATCAGATAGAAGCGATTGCCAGAGAAAACAACGTCCCTTTCGAGCAGGCACGGGTACGTGATGATTGAAGTCAGAATTTATAATCGTACGAGTATATTTTTTTTCTTTTTTGTTCATTCGTTCGTTCGTACGAACACGTTTATGCCTGTGTTTGCTTGTGCACACTTTAAATTGCACTTTGTATCGTAAAATGTTGATTGTTAAGGTGTAATCAACAGAAAAAATCCTTGTTCGGAAAATCAGTTTTGAATTTTAGTGCGCCTTTTTGTTTCTTAACTCTTATCTCAAGTCAAGAGCAAACTCCTACCATAATTCTAGTGTTCGCTAATTAATTTTTGTTCCACACAGGCTGACATTTTTGAGAAACAAATACCGACCAAGAAACCTGCAACAGTCGAGCAAGTAAGTGTAGTTTGTAGAAATATACAGAATTAACGTGTACTGGTCGATTTTATGCAAACGAATTTATTTCTGTGTAAACTGTCTACACTTTTAAGCAATTACTGTTCCCAACAAGGTAGTTTTTTAATCATGAAAATACCCAAACAAAGCTGCTTGTGAGTTTTGTAAAATTGAGCGATCATCATCATCATCATCATCATTGTCATCGTCGTCGTCGTCGTCATCATCATCGTCATCATCGTCATCATCGTCATCATCGTCATCATCGTCATCATCATCATCATCATCATCATCATAATCATCATCATTATCTTCATCGTCACCACAACAACCACTATCATCTTCATCATCATCATCATCATCATCATCATCATCATCATCATCATCATCATCATCATCATCATCATCATCATCGTCATTATCGTCAATATCGTTATCATCGTTATCAGCATCATCAACTAACAATGGTAAGCAGCTTAATCATTACCGTTTTTATCACTATCATCAGCAGCAACTTCGTTGTCATCATCATATTAATCATAACATATCTCTTTATCAAGCAAGTTTTGTACATAACAATTTTTAGTTGTAAATGTGTTGCCTAGTATAAAGATGTATTCAAGTATATAATTTTTCTGGACCACATAATGCGATTATCTCTACTAATGTTATTAAGCCATGAGAACTAGTGCAGGGGAACTTTCGCAAATTAATATAATTCGCAAAAACTTAAATACGGACGCTATATTCCACTTATCCGCATACGTCGAATGTATTTGTCTTTTTTTGGAAAACTTTTGAACTGAAAACATGTATGCGAAGAAGAGTTTTCCCTTTTTTTGTTAATTGGTGCTGCTGTAGTTCATTGATATGACTTCCGACTGTTAAGCGAAGAAGTGTAAACGTAAACGAAAGCACAGATGGTGGGCACGTGCAATAGTAAGAAATCGCCAAACATTTGGAACTTACAACCATTTAGTTACAGAACTTAAACTTGCTGATGAGGAGTTTAAAGGCTACTTTAGACTAAACAAACAACAATTTGGATACGTTCTCTCTCTAGTTGAAGAATTTATTTCAAAGAAATCGGTTACAAGACAGACCATTGGAGCAAAACAACGCCTAGCTATTTGCTTGCGGTAACTATATTATTTTGTTTGAGTCAATAATTTGAATATGGTATACGATTATTCAACCTTAATGTACTTTCATATTGGTAACGTAAAATTAATCAACAACCATAAGCATAAAACAATATCAAATGATGCATACAATGCATTTAGAAATAAAATGTTCTCGAAAAGACCGGTGTTTCACATTACTTGAGAAATTAAACGAACAAAGAAAATATGTCATTTTAATTTTTCACAAAATTGTGGAAAATCGCTCGTTTTACTGTAAGGTGTTCATAGCAGCGCTCAAAATGTTAAGTCCTAGTTGTTGTCCGCCGGTCTGATTGTCCTGTGCCACAGGGTAGGCAACATAACTAGCTGTGGACATATGCTGGAAACCATGCTCTTTGTAAACAGATGACAATAACGATTGTTGTGATCTATGCTTAGGCACGGACTCGCTGTAATCGTTGGGAACTGTAGGATATGTAGGCGGTGACAAAATAGCGTTCGACTCGGCGTTATAAAACTCCATAGAAACCTATAAGTGGAGCCATGATTACCTTTCTTTGGACAACTGTTTGGAACGAAGTGCATAATTTACAAAAAAGGCGTCCAAAGGATGCCTGTCTTGATGTTTTTTAAGCCTTGTAGACTGTACTCGAGCCAATTCAAGTAAAGAATATTCAACTGTTGACATTTGATCTAACTTGCGCCGCTTCTCTTTATTGCGTGGCTTTGTTGCCGTAACGGCACATACAGCATTGTCTGAGGCCACACTGAAGCTCCTCGAAGAAGTTGGTTGGATATGAGACTTGGGCTGTGTGGTTCTTCGGGGTCCTCAATGTCCTGATCCAAGCTGTAATGCCCATCATCCCTGAAATGAACTTAATGTTTTGATTATCATTGATGACTTTAACGATAAATATATATTTTAGGTGACTGAAATATTCAAATGTTTGTTTCCGTTTCAGTTTTTTTGCCACAGGTGAATCTTATATGTCATTGGGATATTCGTATCGAGTGGGCCAACCCTAAAATTGTCATTTCTTGCAAGATCGTTTTTGCCAAACGCTGAATATCTTGGACCAATGCCTTACGTTATTGTATGCGATGATGCCTTCCCATTACATGAGCATATTATGAGGCCCTACCCTGGAGTGGTACAGAGGAGCAAAAGATATTCAATTACAGATTGTCCCGTGCTCGCCGATGTGTTGAAAGTGCCTTTGGTCTTTTGGCTGTGAGATGGCGATTTTTTTATAGTAAAATTGCAGTTGCCCCAGAAACAACACAATCCATCGTAAAAGCAAGTGTTGTTCTGCACAATATGACTCAGAAACAGACAACAGCAGCACAAACAGCAAGTATTATTTACGTGTACAACGAGGAGAAAGCCATTGGACTATCGCCGCTCACAGGAATGGGCCATCGCAGTTCCCAGTATGCACTGGAAGTACAAGATAAGTTCACGACATATTTAACAAAGGTGTATGCGTGCAAGAGAGCAAAGTTCGTAAAGGATTGTTTGGTGACTATTAAGGCACCCGCGGTACGTATCGTGTTTCATATTACTGGATGGGAAAAATAAAGGTTTAAATTATGCCTTGGGGATATGTTCAAGGACTTTGATAATTTGCACAGCTTCATGGTTTTACAATGGAACTGAAGTAAAAATGATATGACAAATTTGTCCACGACAGGCATAATAAATATTTCAATACGCATTAGCGCGACGATTTTATTGACCATAATGACATTAGGTTTTCTCACTCTGCATGTATGGTTTTGTTGGTATGGTGTTTTTTTATGCATACCTGACTAAATTAAGCTACTTGAAAACTTTGGTTTTACTAGGGACGAGATATGAATGACTGGGATCCACGTGATAGTTAATAATTCGAAATTGTTAGTTCATGCATTTTGTAACGTTGTCACGACCAATAATATACATTAGTAGTTTTTAGTGGCATTGACTCATCTATATATATATATTATAGACATTATATACGTCATGTTTTATTTACATTTTTCAAAGACACGTGTGCAACAAGTGGTGTATTCATGTGCTTTAATTTGGGTCAAAACTCTCATTATATATAGAATGAATACTAAATGGAAGAAGATTGCAAGAATAAAATAGTATACAGTGATAATGGTTATACCCTTTAAACACTACATAATTATATAACAGTGCTGTTACCTCTGACTCTCAGCAGTACACTGCACGGACAGCTCGGACTCGAGGTCCTCCTCATCCTCATCTTCCGGCATATTACTATCAGTGCTACAAAGATATAATGCATGAACGTTTAATCAAATTTATTATTGTACATGGTATAGTAATAGAAATGTCTTAATTTATTTATTTTGTTAAATAAAACAATAATACATTGTATACACTTATATTTGACTTTGAGCACTTAATAAGTGATAGCTCAAAATGTATTTTCTCTAACTGCCCACTTTCCATCACATTCCTCGCCTTAAATCATAATAATCTCATTGTTTCACATCGCTATCGGCAAATTTCTGCAATACACAGTACAGAAAGCCGAAACTAGCTGATAATTAAGCCACTCAGGACAGGCTGAATTGTGACATAAATCAGGACAGGTGTATCTAACAGTATACGATTTGAAAACAACTTAATATATTTTTTATTATTCAATAGTATTTTTTCGCTTACCTTGCACCCTGTATGTGCGTGTCCAGGAAACTTTGCATATCCATATACACCCATCTCTTCTCCTTTGATGCAGCACTACCAAACTTGCGACTAGAAACCACTTTCCTCTTTTGTCTCACATAGTTATCTCGTAAGCTCCGCCATCTAACACGAATGTCGTCCCCTATATTAAAGTTGGTATATTTCTAAGAACTTCCTATTACTGGTTATTTTAAAGAGCTGTTTACATTATATATGAGATATCGCCTGTTAAAAAGGATTCCGAAAACTAAATTTCTAATGAGGTTAGCTAGGCATATCATGCACTACAAATACATACATTATATAGATAAAACTGAAAATTATAATTGAGATAATTATTATGAAGGACAAGCATGAATTTAAGTTGATATAAAGTACAAATCATCTGTAAATACCTACAACATCTTCTTCTAGTGCCTTGGCTATGCTTTTCCAAACATTTGAAGTGAAATCAGAGTCCCGATATGCAAAACTGCGTTGGTTGTATAATTCCGGGTAATTTTTCACGAATTCGATTATTTGTTCAGTAGATTTTTGAGATGACAGTTTTCCCCTCATCGTGCTAAATGTCGTCCGTATCTAGTCCGCATCCGCATTAGAACGCTCACTTTAACGTTCTTTTGCGGACGCCTATTGCGCGTGCGGATATGCGGATGCGGATGCGGATGAATGGAATGAGCGCAGTGCATTTCAACTTGTTCTATTGTTTTGCGGATGCGGATATGCGGATGCGGATGCGGATACGGACAGAGGGAATACTAGCCTTATTATTTATTCAGACGTTTCCCATGAAGTGTCAAGTGAGACATATTTGGTGTTGACCAGAGCCCTAATCATGCTAATGACCATATACCTAACTATTAAACTCTTTCAAAAGCAAAGATGGAAACAGCAACAATCCATAAAATATTTTTCATAACAGTCCATTCTGTTTACAGCATGTCAAGGGAAGTAGTCAAAGTAGCCGCTTTAGCTATGAGATTGATGTAGTCAGCTTACGACTTATTAAAGGGTTGGTCAGCTGTTAGTATTACATTTGTATTCTCATTCAAAGAAACAAACACAAACAGTTTAAATACCTTCTTTGTTCAGAAACGTTACACAACATAATTTTCATTCAAACAGCCACAAGCTTAGAACAACTTTAATAAGTAAATAGTGTATAACAAAGATTGTTCAAACCATATCCATAACCATCATTCTCAAACAAAACATTTTAAAAATAGCAGCTCGTGCTGAAAAATCACGAATATCTTGATGATTCCATCTTCTGTTGAATAAATAATTTCACATAGCGTAATAAAGCAATATCAGATCAAAATAAATTACTTGTAAGCTATCGTTTAAATAGCGATACGTATTTTACAACGTATTACTAACCCAGATATAATAGTTTTTGAAGTTTTTACCCTGTAATTATCAAAATCTTAATAGGTTAAATAAACATTTACAACTCTCTGTTAATTGTAAGCTCTCAGTGAGCAGCATTTATGTTTATCAAATTCTTGTGCAATAGGGTTGTTTAACAGCACAATGACACTATGGCTTAATAGATATGAGACAATCAAACAGATCAATTTAAATGTTCAGCCAACTTTTCGCGACCTCGTAATGACGCAGTGATTTCGTATGTCCAGCCTACTGTTCGCGACCTCGTCGTGACGCAGATATATTAGAACGTTCAGCCTTCATTTCGCACCCTTCTTATAACTGTCGCGTGTCGCTTTAACGCACTTGAAACATGGCAAGGGCAAAACAATGAACACAGCAAACGCGTGAGAAAAATGTTGACGCGTAAAGGTGAAGTACATTTCTGCATGGTTACGTGGCTGTACGTAAATTCGCCCCATTTTGGCAGGTTTTTGAATTATATTTTAAAAGTGGTAGACCAATTGGAATTGGCCAAATATAAATATTATTTAAGAGGAACTCGACTTAATAGCCTTGAACAGAGTACAAGTAAAAATACTTACTTAAAACTAACCATGTTCGAATAAAATACGAACATAAATAGGCCGCGCTCTGGAAAATCTTGGTTAAATTCATGTGCGCATATTGTCGTCGCAGATAATGTGACAGTGACGTTCAATAAAGAGACCTATTCACAGATTTTGACATGTATAGAAGTTTGTCATTAAATATGTTAAAATTTATATAAAAAATGTTTTACGTGAGCTTTTTAGTTCAAATGTTTATTTGAACTAAAAAGCTCACGTAAAAACAAAAACCATTAATTATAGACAGAAATAAAGTAATCTTCAACTTGACTCAAGCCGCTTACACATGGCGAAACAGTCTAGCGCTTGAACTACTCGGACATCGGTTCTCATTTAGTGACAAATGTATTTTATTATTTATATAAGCAATGTTACAAACTATAATCATGAAAACGAAACTCGAACTCTCAAAATTATTAAACCGTATCGCGCTTGTAACGCTGTATAATTTTCACTATTTTAAAACGTCAAAAGAATCATATGACAGATATTTTAGAGCATGGTTAGTGTTCAGTATTATTGTTTCCTCGCAAATAGTACAACGAACGTACAGTTTCCAATCTTTTTTTCATTTTTTTTTTCAATTGACATAAACGTAAAAAGGCCCTGTTAAACTTGTGTAAATCAAGTAGAACAAAAAATACTCAAAACAATATAACTTATATAATTATTGCATAAATAGAATCAATAATTTATCTACGGAACACATTTCATAATATGTTGTTAGTTCTTTTTAAATGCTTAAAGCGTTTATGAATTCATACGTACAGCTCAAAGTTCTTCATCGTTAAGGCAAAACCATGTACAAATTGTAGCGTAACACATCATCGGATCAACATCTATGCAAAGTCATTACTTTTGAGTATCGCCTTAAATAATTAAATCTATCGATAAAGAGTAAATTCTTAATTCAATTGTCAAAATACGGCGACAAATACCTGCCTCGGCATGAACGTCGCATCTTTACTATCACGTGATAGCCCTCTCTGATTAAGGATATATTTAAAATCTGTTTGTGTGACTGTTTTCAAGAAAAAAGTTAATGTGTCTTATATTACTGAGTTAAGTATCGCCCTGATTTCAGGCTGCGAATTTACATTAACCCATTTATGCCTAGTGGACTCTCCCATCCTTCTTAATTGGATCAATTTCTTTCCAAAATTAGGGATGTCTAGTATATTTATTTCTATATATAGAATATTTCTTACAGAAATTCCTTTAAGCAAACAGCGTAGACCCTGATGAGACGCCGCATCATGCGGCGTTTCATCGGGGTCTACGCTGTTTGCCAAGGCCTTTTTTCTAGACGCTAGGCATAAATGGGTTAAAAAGACCTTGAATTGCAACTCTCTTCGATGGTCTTTAGCTCGGAGTCGGATTATAACAACGGCATATGTTTTTACATGGATGAATCGAAACTATTTAAATGGAAATTTTGTACTGATTGATTAGTTGTGAATTATCCTATACGTAGTCAATGTTATTACAGCAAATTTGATTAATAAACGTCTTCGTTAAACTACTTTACACTTCGTAAATTTGTATTCGTGCAACGAATTACGTTACAATTAGCCTAAGCGTATCCATGCCTGTTCTTATACTATGCCTGTTCTTGTTTGTTGTTGTTGTTGTGTTTTTTTTGGCAATGCATGGATCTGCATTCATTGGGTGTCGTCGTGTAATTGTTGAGCGTCGTTGGTTCTCGTTCTCACAACGATTATGAAGGATTGATATTTTAACACAACACTTACGAATAATCGACGATTGAACAACACTTCGCCTTCCACTTCAATTGTAGACGGAACATCGTGAACAAAAGCATAGGGAAATCATTGGGTTTGGTTCTCAAAGGCAAAACATGGTTCTTATTGCTAAAAGAAAAACAAACGTGATGCTTTTGGATGCAACAAAAACAATAGAAACACCAACGATCTAGCCAGCCTCGGTATTAGCCTCAGCTTTCCGATCAGCAATGCAATGTGAGCTTTATTGCACAGATCAGAAACGCCAACCACATGAGAATCAACCTAAAAAACACAAGACCAGCCTAACTTCTTGACGACGACATTAACAACAACAATAACAACAACAACAATTGATTGGCAACAGCAAGAACAATGCATTTGGCGTGAACAACAACTTCGATGTACCATGTGCAACGCCTGACGTCACAGCCAAACAACAACTTCGATTTTTCATGGGCAGCGTATGACGTCACAGCCAAACACCAATTTCAATGTTCGATGGACAATGCCTGACGTTCCGGCAGGACATTCGATTAACGTCATTGGACCTATATTATAATTCTACGTCTGTTTTATTGAAATTACATAACATGAATTGTATTTCATTAATATGTGCCTACCACTTTACTTTATTTTAGGAATATAGCCGTCACGTTATTGTTGTATTAAGGATAAACTTTGTTAGTTCAGAAATTCTTTGTTTTGATAGATTTTTTAAATCATAAAATATATTTTTTTAAATCGTGTTTGATGAAAAAGAGGTATGTGTTACATAATGATAAGAATTTAAAATATGTATGACAGTATCGTATAACCATATGTTAAAGTCAGCAGAACGCTATCAATTGGAAATGTAACAGTATTAGACTTTACTCAACAAACCGTCAAGGATGCATAAATATTACAAACTTGCCCATAATGGAAAGTCACTGTTGTTGGGTTTTGACAAAAACATCGGACTAAGTTACATCGGACTATGTTACGACGGTCTAGCGCTTCGTTGAAAACTTAAGTGGTGAGATCTATAAATTATTCTAGTGCGTTAATTTGAAAACTGTACATGAGCTCGAACTGGACAAGCCCAGAACATAGTTCATATCGACATTTAATTTAAGTTTGAACACATCGGAATGCAAAATTCGCGCAATGAACCTTATAGTCTACCTGTACGCAGGTTTTCTAATTGCTGTGAAAGATACAAAAGGGTTTGAAACATCCAAGTTCCGTAGAGGCAATGTTAATGTGGATAAAGTATGTGCTGTAAATTATCGCGTCTTTACTAGAGTTGGTGTTTCAAGCACCACTGAGTGCGCTACTGTCTGTAGAAAAACAAATGGATGCGATGCGATCTTCTTTTCGTCCGTCAACGGTTCATGCACAGGATGCAGAAAACTAACCTACAAGTCATCAGATTTGGTGGCGTCAACAGCAAACGTGTACTATCAGTTGGGAAAGGTGTTTTAAATTTTCGGAGTGATCTGTTTGTAGTTCGCTTCGAAAATGCCTCACAGTATTTTAGATTCATCGACGTTCAGACAGAGCGACTGCTAAACGTAGCTGATTAAATCTTGAAGAAGTCAACCGAGTCATTAGGTGCTAATTATGATACTTTTTTAAAATATGTTTATATATATATATATATATATATATATATATATATATATATATATATATATATATATATATATATATATATATATATATATATATATATATATATATATATATATATATAAGCTAAAGACACATTAAAAAGTAAACCATTTCTTTTTTAGTGAATGCCAACTTCTCGGAATAACACTACGGAACGTCCAGGTACTTCTTGGATATCAGCAAAAAAAATGGCTTACACCAACGCAAAGGTTTCAGTGTTTCGTCTGCTTATCATTTAACTTCGTTATACAATACGTTTTAGACTATTCATTTAACCATTTAGGTAAAATTTTCATTTTTAATTTTGTATCTTAACATTTCAAAGTATAAACGTCGAATTATAAGAGTACTAGAATGCAATAAGTTTGGGATAAACACTTTTAACGAAATAAAATAAATTTTAAATCAAAGTTTAAAAAAAGTGGTAATCATGGTGGGATGGCTTGTCCGGTGCGATAATCAAGTAACTGTTTCAAAGTCAGGATAATAATAAACTTGTCCAAGGTCAAATCATCGTCTTGCTTATAGCTTTATATTGCCGTTTATTCACACATGTTCAAATATAGTTTAAGATTTAAGTCCCTCACACGACATAGAAAGTGATACACATATAAACCCACCCCTTAAATTAACAAATTGATTGCTGTCTACGTTTAAGTGCAGTTTATTTAACGTCCGATATCAGCGAAATAAATTTATTGACCATAACATTGGATTGCAAGTTTGTTAAATATATATTGTATAAGAACATATAATTAGACAACATGAACTGCAAATGTATTTAATACTTATCGCGTAATCTTTATTTTAAGGTTTACTGTCAGCTGTTTGGAGCGCACGTGGTTGTACCTGACAGCCAAGACGAACAGAATTTCTTGAACGATCGCCTGTCAGAAACGCCAAAAGGTAATAGTTGTAAACGGATCTCCGCATCTTTGGAAAAAAACAACCTCTTATCCGCAGGTCGAACAACGCTGTCCAATGTACCAATTGAATATTTGATTAAGTAATGATAGTTGATAAGGTTTGTGATTGTTGTAAGGATGTAAATCGATGAGATTTGTGTGTACCGGTATCTTAGATAAATGTTATTATTACAAAATCAATCTCATTCCGGAGTTAAACTATTATTTAACTGTAGCCTCGGGTACGTAAATAGGAGTGGTGTAGGAAAACCGGGTTAAATGCATGAGCAAATAACTGATTTTGTGTCCATTTAGGGTTATAGTGTCTGATAGGAAATTTCTAGGTTACCAACATTATACTTATCTTAAAAAGTGATTTTTGCTATGCGTGAGTTTTTTTTTATGACTAGAGGATCTGAATGTCATGATAATATATCTGGTGCTTAATTATTTCTATGTTATCCTCACTTTCTTCTTGTATTAAATTTTCAAGTAAGTCACTTCTTACCATTAATCGAATGTGATAGAAATTGCCGTTCTTTGCCTTTCTCAAAT